>NW_027496588.1:0-129773 GCF_021521415.1 Bidens hawaiensis | reverse complement strand
CCCCATCAAGAATGGTCCACAAGGGGAAGTTGAAGAAGGTGCAAATCCAGCAGCCACTGCAGCTGTGAGAGAAAGGATGAGAAAGGTTGATGACAAGGCTTTAGCTATGTTGAAGCTAGGTCTGTCTTGGGAGATACTCACCAAGGTTGCACATCATCCCAATGGCAAGGCAATGTATGATGCAATACTTGAAATGTTTGAGGGAAATGTTGAACTCAAGAACATCAAGAAGCAGAGATTGAAGCAGCAGTTAGAAAGATTTAGGTATAAAGAAGTTGAAAGGTTGAAATCTATTCTGGAGAGGTTTCTGGGAATTGTGAATGAGCTCAGAACCACAGACTATGTCATGACTGACTTTGACCTTAATACCAAGCTGCTCAATTCTATGCCAAAGGAATGGTATACTGCCTGCAAGTTCATCCTCACAAAGCACAACTTCAAAGAGCTAAAAGTAGATGATGTAGTGTGTTTTCTTCAAGCTGATGAGATAGAAATGATAGAGAATGAAATGATAAAGGAGGAAAGACCCTGCTTCAATGTTTCAAATGCATTGATTGCACCTATGGGTAATCTGACTACCAAGAATCAGCAGTAGATTCCCATCATTGAAGAACCTGTTGAACTCAATTCTGATACTCCAAAATCATTTGTTGGTGTTAGCACAAGCAATCAAGGAAACCAACAGAGATTCAATGTGCAGCTAATTGATGATACTGATTCTGCCTCTATGGCAAGTGGGAATGTTCCTCACACTAGTGGTGGACATGATCAAAGCAGTGATACACAGGCTTTGCTTTCTGTTGGTGCATGATGTCAGTAGTTCAGTATCTTGTGTTTATCTGTGTCTGTAATCATTTAGTTTGTTTGTTTCGTGTCGATTACTGTTGATTTTGTATGTTCACTGGTATGTATAAGCGAACTTGGAAACATAGCGAAGTTATGACAACTTCGCCTAGCATGTTAGGCGAAGTTGTCGAGGTGTATATATACCTCAACTTCGGGTTTTAAGAAAGAAAAAGGTTTTTCCGAACAACATGTTTTAGTGATCTTGTGTATCACGTGTCGGCTATTGCAATATATCAAGTTTACAGTATTATCTCGTGTGTTTGTATACATATTCAACGTATTATTTATCTTACACTCGTATTGAATTACGTGGGGATTCCGCACCCTCGTGTTACGAGATATTCCTGTGTAGATCCGGCTGGGAACCTACAATTGGTATCAGAGCATTTTGCTCGTGATTGTGTGGTTCGGGATTATCACACGGGTGTTCAGATTGTTCCGTTTGACTATTCGCGGAACGAGTTTACGTTGAAATACCTTGTTTTTGTCCTTTGCCCATCTTTCCTCATCTAATATACCTTCAAATCACCCTCGCGTCCCTCGTAATCAACCTAACAAAATCTGCAAAACTCTCTGTTCATCAGGCAAAGTTGCCGTCACAAAACGTAGAGTTTAAGCGAAGATATAGGTTTTGGCGAAGTTGTTACTAGCAAACTTAAGAAGCAGGCGAAGTTGTCGGGCTAGCGAAGTTTTTCAACGAATTTAAGAAGCAAGCGAAGTTATATCAACTTCGCTATTTGCGTACTGTTCACAGAAGTTTATATTTAAGGTTTGAGTCTTGTTTCTTTCAACTATGACTTCGAATAAACATCACAGAACTGGTAAAGATGGAGGTTGAAGCCGATTCAGCAACTAAAGCTCTGAAACTGCTTAAGGGTACTGATTTCATTGCATGGAAAGATAGATTTGAACAATATGTGAAGTATCAAGATGCGGAGATGTGGGTTTGCATTCAAGACGGGTACATTCCACCAACATCCATGTCTGAAGGTCGTGAGCAGATTAAGAAGTACAGTAGATGGAAGATGATTAAAAGAAAATGTATGAGGCAGAGAGTAAAGCGCATGCAACTATAACAATGGCACTTCCACAAGAGATTCTCCATACCTTCAAAAAAATACAAAACTGCTAGAGAACTGTGGGAAGCACTAGAGAATAGATATGAAGGTAATGTTGGGATACGTACCTCCAAGACAAAGCTACTAAAAACCCAATTCTCCGTATTCAAGTATCTGAAAAACGAATCACTTGATGATATCATCACACGATATTATCATCTGATGACCGAGCTTAATAACTACTCCATTGAATACAAGGAAGAAGAGATAGTAGAGAAACTTCTTGATGCTCTCCCACCAAAATGGGAGATGTACACTGTTCTGATGAGAGAAGATAAGGACTTTGATAAGATGGATTTGGAGACGGTGGTAAATAAGTTACGAAATTTTGAACTAAACATGGCTAGAAAGGAGACACCAACTAATCAGGTTCAGGATCCGGGAATGTATGGTGCGAAAGTCACTCCAAACTCAAGTTCAAAATTAGAATCCACTGCCTACTACTCAAAGGGGGAATCAAACTCCACTTCAGATGGTCATGTGATTCTCAATATGGATGGTGACATACGTTTCGTAGCAGGAGGTAGTAATTCCTCAAAACCTCAAACTACAACTGGTAATTTCTCATCCAATGCTCCAAGCAATAACTACTCACAAATGCCCATGAGTGTAAAATCAGTTGAACAACAGTTTGCTCTCTATGCATCCTTCATTGCATCTTATGAGAATTACATCAAATGTAAAATAGTCGACCCTGCAACTTTGGATGAAGACTATGATCAGATCGATGCTGATGATCTGGAAGAGATGGATCTGTAGTGGCAGATGGTTATGATAGTCAGAAGGGTAAAGAGATTTATGAAGAAAACGGGCAGAAAGTTTGTTGGAGAAAGACCAGGGTTTGATAAGTCAATGGTTCGCTATTATAACTGTCAACAAAATGGTCACTTTGCAAAGGAATGTACAAATGAAAGAGTCGAACGGAGTCAGAACAGGCCTACTCAACAGAATGGGGGTGGTAGTGAAAATAGGGCTATGGTATCTCAACAGAACGGTGGATACAACTAGAATATACAGGTTGAGGTGGTGTTCGAACAGACAAATTTGGTTAACATTGAAACTGGAGGAAGTGAGAAGGAGACGGGGGAAGATCAAGCATACATGGCAGAAGTGAACGATCAGCTCTCTGAGGTAAGTTCTGAACTTCATTGTGAACAATGTGAAAACCTGTCTGATCAATTGAAAACATTAACTGATCAGTTTGTTAATTTGGACACACAATTTGAAAACTTAAAAGAAGATCATCACTATTCTAAAACTAAAGAAAATAGTTACTCGGTAAAAATAAAAGCTAGCGAAAAGGACATCAGAAGTCTTAAAGCCACTCTAGCTGAAAAAATACAAGTAATTGATCTTAGTTATGAAGTTTTAGAAGAAAAGACCAAACTAATTGCTGAAAAGGATAAACAGATAGCTGATTACCAGGTAAAAGTGGTGGAACTAAATAGAAAAATTGAACAATTTAGAAATTCTTCCAAAATGTTAGATCACATCAAAAGTGTTCAACGTTCCCTGGTTAACAAAGGGGGGATTGGATTCTCTAAAATTCCACCACCATACAACAATAACTATACTTATAATCCTAGTAATCAGCAATCTGAAATGTTGAAATTAGTCAGATAGTTCCAATAAAAGTCTCTGCTAAAGAAACTGAAGTCAATGAGAGTGAAACGAGTAAGAATACTTCTAATGTCACTAGCTCTGTCTCTAGTTCCGTCTCGTCAAATTCAGACAAGTCGTCCGAATCAGACGAGATAGAAGAAAAGGTCGTGTTACTAAAAAGAGGGGAGGAATATAAGCCTAATGAAAAGAAATCTTCCATAAATCCGTTTGTCCCACCATATGTTAGACAAACGGGTAGTAACGAAACCTCGACATCTGCAACAACTTTTGAGACGAAAGTTCAAAACAACCAAAATAGTTCGAACATAAGTTGTTTCAGATGCAACAGAGTAGGACACCTTGTTGCTGATTGTACTCTGAAACAGAGAAAATCTAGAAATATGAGGCCTCCTAAAACTGAGAATAAAACGAATACTAATTATGATGCTGGTAAGAATGTGAACACACCAAATTTCAATCATTGGACTAATCCAAGATTTCAAAGGAATCAGTCTCGTTTTTTCCCAGTAAACTACCAAACAAACAATTATAATTCAGTTAATTCACGAAGGTTTGGATGGCCTCACAGCCAGTCCTCTAGAATTTTCTGTTCATAACTTACATAAATTATCCTCAAACTGACTTTGGGCAATCAAGGTACTGGATGTCGGATAACAGATTTACTCAACCCAAGACCAGAAGGTCTTGGGTCCCCAGATTTTAATCTATCTTTTTAATTGTGCAGGAACAGTCAAACAGGGCTATAAACAATATGTGGGTAGTTGACAGTGGTTGTTCCCGGCACATGACTGGTAACAAGTGTAGGTCCCCCCGGGGGCGTTGCCGATCGATACGAGATCCGCACGAGGTCTAGGAGTGCGGAATCCTCCAAGACTCGTTAATGGTGTACAAGATGAAGAACATAAACACGTACACGAACAAATACACGAACAAATACAAGAACGGGATAATCAAATCTGCAGATTCTTATATAATAATCTAAACACGTTACATACCGTAACCAAACAGAAAACACGACTGACCCGAGGTGAGCTCTACCTCGGGTCGTCTCACACGACTCTCACTCTCAGTCTCTCTCTTGACAAATAAACTTTAACACACAATACTCTAATTTCTGGATACAAAACCTAAACAAGACACACATATATATAGACAAAACATCTTCTCGGGCTTGGGCTTGGGCCAGTAGGCGAAGTTGTTCATAACTTCGCCTATGGCGAAGTTGTGATAACTTCGCCTAAGGCAGAAGTTGTTACAACTTCGCCTGTGGCGTTCCGCTGGTCAGAATTGCATAGCGACGGTCACAAAATGCACCAACAGTCTCCCCTTTGACCGTTGCTCTCAATTCTAACAAACACAAAAGATCATCTGTTACAAAACATGCACCAACAGACTCCCTCTTAACTGATGATCTTCTGTTTGCTCATCAACCAGCCATGTCTGAAACTGTCCTATAGCTTCACAAATCTACCAGTCACCCAGCGTCTTCTATATCAGATCTCCCCTTCAGTGTAAGCTTCTCCGACTATAACGATTGAGGTCTTTGAAATGCATGCATCCTCGTGCCAATAGATCATCTCAACCAATCACGTGAGTCCATCTGACTTCACCAACACGTGAAGTTGGGCTTCCTCCACAACTTCACCAACTCGTCGGCATACGATAAGGTTTAATCTTCAACTACTCAACATCAAGTGATCAATTTCATCACAAAACCACCTTGACAGAATCTAACACATGACCATTAATTAATCCGAAGCATCTTCAATCACCAGGGATAACGATCAAGAACATAAACACTTTAGTTCCCGATTAAATCCAACTTGTTCCAGAATTTTCACTCTAATAAATAAGCATCACGTTTCAGGATCCAATTCTCGAACGCCTTGAAAGTAACATAAATAATATGCTCTGACCGCAATCCAGTAATGACAAAAACCTTCAGTTCAATTTGACTTTCTTCAATTGGTCACCTCGAACAACAACAATTTCATTGCCCACAAACACCCAAATATGTGTCAATATCCAGTTTCAATCAATATCCCATTCACAAACTCAACTCCATATCCAGAGTTGACACGTATTTGTTCACACGTAAGACCCAGAGATAACAAGTTTCACTCGTTGACGGAACAACATCTCCGGTCTCACAATAATCGTGTACACCTGGCCATACAGACGAAAACACCAAAATACTCTTTTTTTTTTTTTTTTTTCTCTCGTTAACTTCGCCTAAAGTTAACTTCGTCTGTCCATAACTTCGCCTGGCTATAACTTCGCCGAGAAGTCAACTTCGCCTAAAGTCAACTTCGTCTGTTCATAACTTCGCCAGACCTTATATCTTCGCTGAAACCCTAAGAACAGTGACGGCAACTTCGCCTGATGAACAATAACTTCGCCTACGGCGCTGTTCGGCCAGAAACGCACAGAAACGTGCCAGAAACACCAAAACGCAGATCTCGAACCATAGCATAAGAGCCTAAGGCTCTGATACCACATGTAGGTCCCCCCGGGGGCGTTGCCGATCGATACGAGATCCGCACGAGGTCTAGGAGTGCGGAATCCTCCTAGACTCGTTAATGGTGTACAAGATGAAGAACATAAACACGTACACGAACAAATACACGAACAAATACAAGAACGGGATAATCAAATCTGCAGATTCTTATATAATAATCTAAACACGTTACATACCGTAACCAAACAGAAAACACGACTGACCCGAGGTGAGCTCTACCTCGGGTCGTCTCACACGACTCTCACTCTCAGTCTCTCTCTTGACAAATAAACTTTAACACACAATACTCTAATTTCTGGATACAAAACCTAAACAAGACACACATATATATAGACAAAACATCTTCTCGGGCTTGGGCTTGGGCCAGTAGGCGAAGTTGTTCATAACTTCACCTATGGCGAAGTTGTGATAACTTCGCCTAAGGCAGAAGTTGTTACAACTTCGCCGTTGGCGAAGTTGTTCTAACTTCGCCTAAGGCGAAGTTAACTTCGCCTAAGGCGAAGTTGTGCTAACTTCGCCTGTGGCGTTCCGCTGGTCAGAATTGCATAGCGACGGTCACAAAATGCACCAACAACAAGAAATTGTTACGTGACTGGAAATCTGTTCAAGAAGGAAGGGTCAGTTTCGCAGGGGAAAGTGGAGGAAGAATTAGTGGTATAGGGACGGTGACGAATGGAAGAATAAAGTTGGAAAAGGTGAATTTTGTAGAAGAATTGAAGCATAACTAGTTGAGTGTACCTCAGATTTGTGATAAAGAATACACTGTTCATTTAACTAAAGATGAGGCACTTGTACTTTATCTTGGTTTAAAGATACCAGAGACGTGGGTTGTAATGAGAGCTCCAAGAGAGAAGAACACGTATGTGATGGATATGAGATCAACTGAGATGACAACAGAAGAATCATGTCTCTTGTCAAAGCAACAGAATCTGAGTCAGAACTGTGGCACCGAAGAATGGGTCATATACATCTTCGTAAGATGAACTACATTGTCAAGAACGGGCTGGTACTTGGGGTTCCTTTGAAGAATTTTAACTTTGAAGATCAATGCATTTCGTGCAAGAAAGGAAAGCAACACAAAAAGCCTCATCACTCCAAGAAGGTTAACTCAATTGTCAGCACCCTAGACCTACTTCACATGGATCTCTTTGGTCCTGTGAATGTAACGAGTCTAGGAGGAACCTCATACTGCTTGGTTGTAACCGATGATTACTCTCGATACTCTTGGGTATATTTTCTGAAGGCAAAGGATGAGACAGTTCAGTTGGTAATTAACTTGATTACCAAGGTAGAAAATATTGTTGGGAGGAAGGTTAAGTACATCAGGAGTGATAATAGTACAGAATTCAAGAACTATCAGATGGAGATGTTTTGTCTACAGAAAGGGATAGAGCATCAGTACAGTGCCCCATATACTCCACAGCAAAATGGAGTAGCTGAAAGGAAGAATAGAACTCTAATCGAAGGCGCCAGGACCATGCTGGCAGATGCTAAACTTCCTGTGGTGTTCTGGGATGAGGCTGTTGCTACAGCCTGTTATATCCTTAATCGTGTTTTAACTGTTAAAAGATAAAATAAAACATGTTATGAACTTATGCATGGTAGAAAGCAAAACTTGAAGGGTCTTGAACCTTTTGGGTCCCCTTGTTCGATATTAAAGACTAACTCTAAATTTGGTGAGAAAGCTGACGAAGGTATCTTAGTTGGCTATGTTGTTGGGACACCCAACAGAAGAGTCTTTAATCTATCGAACAGCAAGGTTGAGGTGGTCTGTAACACTGACATTACTAGTTACAAGTCACCAAGGCCTAGCATGGGACCGGCAGAAGCTTTCGACTATGATAAGCTTTTCAAATCTTTTAATGTGCCCTACTTGGATTTTGCAGACATTGATAAGAAAATGGCCTCACAGATACTGTATGACGACGAGGAGACCATTGTGAAACATCCCTAATATGATGAGAATCAACCAACCTCGTCAAGTGCGATTGGAACTCCTGCTGTCTCGAATGAAGATGAATTCTACAATCCATTTCACACTCAACCTCAGTCTGACACTGATGAACTTGCCTCAAATCTTGAGAATGATCTGGAAGTTGGTCCGGTAGAGTCCACCAAAATTCTCAAGAATCATCCTTTGGAAAATGTGATCGGTAATCCTTCTGATGGTGTACGTACTAGAAGAAGTTTGGATGAACACACATGTGTTTATGCAAGCATTAAAGACACGGGGATTATAAATGAATGCTTGTACACCTGTTTCATCAGCCAGATTGAACCAAAGAATTATCAAATGGCACTGAAGGATAGCTCGTGGGTTGAAGCCATGCAGGAAGAACTGGCACAGTTTGAGAAGATGAAAGTGTGGCAATTAGTTGAAAAACCACAAGAAGTAAACGCTATCGGTACAAAGTGGGTTTTTAAATGTAAGAGAGATGAGAAGGGGATAATCATAAGGAACAAGGCAAGATTGGTAGTGAAAGGGTTTAATCAGCATGAAGGAGTCGATTACAATGAAGTGTTTGCTCCTGTAGTGAGATTGGAGGCAATACGACTGTTTTTGGCTTATGCTGCACACAAAGAGATGAAGGTGTTCCGGTTAGATGTGAAAGCTCGTTTCTTTATGGTAAAGTCGATGAGCTGGTTTATGTTGAACAACCCCCGGGTTTCCCTGACCCAGATTTTCCTGATCATGTGTACAAACTGAACAAAGCATTATATGGGTTACATCAGGCTCCTCGTGCCTGGTACGCAACATTGTCAGACTACTTGCTAGAGAATGGGTTCGAGAGAGGGAAGATTGATAGTACGCTGTTTGTCAAGAGAAAAGGGGGAGATTTTCTTCTCGTTCAGGTCTATGTCGATGACATCATTTTTGCTGCCTCAAAAATAACTATGTGTCAGGAATTTGAAGCGGTCATGAAGAAGAGGTTTGAGATGAGCGCCATGGGAGAATTAACTTTCTTTTTGGGATTGCAGGTTGATCAAAAGAAAGATGGTATGTTTATTCATCAAACGAAATATGTCCATGATGTGCTAAAACGCTTAAAGATTGATGATAGTGCACCATTTGACACTCCAATCTGCGTCAATCACAAACTGGGTGCTGATTCTGATGGTGATGATGATGTGGATCCCACCCAATGTCGGGCAATCATAGGTTTCTTAATGTATCTAACTACTTCTAGACCTGACATTATGTTTGCAGTTTGTCTTTGTGCTCGTTTTCAGGCAAACCCGAAGGACTCCCACATGAAGGGAGTGAAGAGAATCTTGCGGTATCTCAAAGGAAAGCCTAAGTTGGGACTATGGTACACGAAAGGGGGAGAACTGGATTTGGTATCTTACACCGATTCTGACTATGGAGGTTGCAATCAGAACAGGAAGTCAACAACCAGTGGATGTCAGTTTCTCGGAGGAAGATGGGTGTCGTGGCAATGCAAGAAGCAGACCTCAGTAGCCATTTCCACCTGCGAAGCAGAGTACATGGCAGCATCAAACTGCTGCTCCCAGGTTTTATGGATACAACAGCAATTGCGTGATTATGGTCTGAATTTCACTCAAACTCCTATTTTCATTGATAACACTGTTGCAATCTCAGTAACTAACAATCCCGTTAAACACAGTAAAACTAAACATATTGACATTCGTCATCATTTTATACGGGATTGTGCTGAGAAGAAATTAAGTGTGCTTGAAAAGGTTGATTCACTGGATAATTTTGTCGATATTTTTACTAAAGCGTTTGACCGATCCCGTTTTCAAAATCTTGTTGAGCTTAATGGGATGATCAATCCCGAGTAACCTTGTTTTCAGTTTTATCTTAAAAAAAAGAAAGAAAAAAGAAAAAAAAACCATCACTATCGCTTAAATTATGTCGGTTGCACAGGTTTGAAGGACATATCTAAGGATATGGTTGGTCCTTACATCTACTTGTAGATTATAAGGATAGCCATTAACCAGACGACTGAAAGTGACCGGGGCGGTTTATGATGGGTTTTTATTCTTTCGCTTAAAATTAGTCGTTCATACTTAGTTCGAAGGACACATACTCGTATGTGGTCGGTCCGGCTGATCCATTGGATCTTCATGATAGCCGTTTATCTAAAGACTTTGACTTGATCGGGGCGATAGAATTTAAATTTTTTTTAAGGGAGATAATATAATTTTTCAAGTCTATAACTTCGTAAGAAGTTTCAATACGGTGTTTAAAATAAAAATTGATCCAACCTTGGAAAGTGATAGATGAACTGTTTTTGTGTGCTTAACTGGTGAAGTTATTAGGCCTAAAAGACTCTAGATCAGTCATTGTATGTTATGGTAGCTTTCTATGGTGCGTAAAAGTAGAAGTGATACAAACTAAATCTTCTCGATTTAATGTGGAGAATCATTTTAAGTTGTGCATGTCTCCATATACATATTTCCGAATGATAGGCAGAAAAGTGATTACCCAGTCATACACGAGCCCGTGAGTGTTCTGATTCCTGCGAAGATAGTGTTAAGTACCTGCAGTGATCCAGATTCGGGACTTGCAATTGTCTTCAATTTGAAGTTGTATTAATGTCTTTATTTGTATCAGTATAAAAAAAAAAAAAAAACTCAAGTCATTATTATTAAGCCTTCTGAAGCTTATGTTATTACAAATATCTAGAAAGAGGCTAGAAAGAATTTTTCAAGTATAAGAAAGAACGGGAAGAGGACTCCGAAGATAGACGTGTGCTCATTGTTTAATCAGACACTACGGGTCGAAGTCAACTCGGGGTGACTTTGGGAAAGCCAAATACGCCTTGAGAATAGATAGGAGGCATCACAATCTCTCATGTGGTATCCATCTAAATTTTGAGCTTAATTGAACCTAATCCGTATCACAGAAGCGATGAAAACCATACTAAGTTTTATACCTGAGTGACAGCCACTTAATTAGTATGATTCCTGTTCGGATCTTTTCTAAAACATGCAGGTTCTCGTCAAGACTGAAATTTGATCCTGTTTATTCTATTATTCAAATTTTTCGTTATGTATTTCGTTTTATGGTTTAAATTTCTAAAACTTGGTTACTTGGTTCTTTGATCGTACATTTTAATCAGTTTCGGAGAAGTTTAAAAGAAGGTTGACCTTTGATTAACTTTATATGTTTCTACGGGCGAACTTAACTTATTGGCAAAGTTAATTGTTGAACAAAATAGGCGAATTTGACCAAATGTTGACTGAGCGATGTTGTTTTTTGGCGAAGTTAACTCAACTTCGCCTCTGAGGTTTCTCTAACCTATATAAAGGGTTTCGGTGGTCACTTGGTCAATTATTGTCAAACTAAACCCTTGGCGAACTTAATCTTCTGAATCAACTCTTGTTAAATCCTGTTTTCTGTCCATGTTATAGGTGTGTAAGATCCTCGTGATTCATAATTTGTTATCGGTGTTGCTAATCTGTTTCTCATTGATACGGTTTTGTCATTTACACTTCGCAACAAACCCTTGGCTCTCTTTTATCAATCCCTTCTGAAACTGTTTTGGTAACAATAAGTGTATCTGGATCTTAATCGGAACTATCTCTTTCACGTTTTACTCTTTGATCAGTCATTCCTAACCCTACCTGGGTGGGAAGTGTGCGCCGTTCAAATGGCGAAGTTAGGGTCTCGGTGAACTTAAACAACTTCGCCACTCCCTTAACTTCGCTAACTACACAACTTCGCTTGTTCCATGCAGGGCAAAGTTGTAACATGTTGTCTTACTGAACTGATCTGCCTCGTTTGTTTTACAGATATGGCTGCTATGGCAGGTGCTGGTGGCGCTGGTGGCGATGAAGGTGGAGATAATAACAGATAGTTCTTTCCGGGTCATAACATGTATATCACTTTAGATCCGGATGCTCGTGGTATAGACGATTATCATGAGATCATTTCATTTCTCGTTCGCTCACGTATTTTTCACGCCATCACGACTACTCTTCCCATTTCACTACCAAATATCGAAGACTTTTGGCGAACAGTTGAATATGACTTTAGAGTTGATCCTCCGATTATGTGCACTACAGTTAACAATCAAGTGGTACAGTTCTCGGCCGAACAGATACGGGTAGCTTTACAGTTTGGGTTGAAACTACTGACGATCCTACTGACTTTTCGGCCTCCTTCAGAGATTGTGCGTTTCTGCGTATGGGGTATTCGGGTCCATTGGGAGACTCTCAGAGGAGGAAAGGATTTTTGTTAGATCAGTGGCGGTTTCTTATGCACGTGATGATAGTGTACATGTCCAGTCGGAAAGCTGGTACAAAGGGTATGGGTGCAACAATGCAATCGGCAATGACTTCTTTGACCTACAACAAGCCTTACAGCTTTGGGTAGATGATTTTTTATGAGATTGACCGTCAGAGACGTGATATTGCGCGGGAAAGATTTTTGATGTATCCGAGATTCCTGCAGATGATTCTGAATCATGTAGCTCCTACTCTACCACAAAGATGTCCTATTTCATATGTGGAAAGTGTGTCCAAGAGAATCTTTGCGCAATGTAAGTTATCAAGTGCTCGAAGTAAGCCTGAACTCCGTTCGAGGCACACTGCCTTGTTTGGTTATCTTGTGAACCCTGCTTATGTTGCTCCTCCGGAAGATGAGTTTATGGATCCACCACCACAACAGGCTAATGTTCCTCAACCACCTCTTATGGTTCAACCACCACCCGTGGTACAGCAAGCACCGCCTGCTGATCCTGTTGCCGCTCTGGAAGAACAGGTTGACCTTGAAGTTGACTTTGGAGGGCAAGGGTTCTTTGACATGGAACAGATTCATCCAGCTGATGAAGTTCATGTCTCAGTGGGTGAGGCGTCTGGGGTAAATGTGTCCATGGTCTCTACATCGGTGGCGGATTCTGAGAGAACCGACTCTGACTCCTCTACTGATGATATCGTTGAAGCCGAACAAATTCTTTCCAGACAAGAAAGAATACATGGCAAGCGAAAGAAAGATTCAGATGATAGCGAGTCTGATTATGAGGAAGATTTATATCAGATGGTATGAAGATCAAAGAAGGCACGGGCTGGTGAAAGTTCAAGAGTTGGTGAAAGTTCGAGGGTTGTTCGTTTTTCTTCACCCTCATTATCCGGTATGACTATGGTTCCTACTTCTACGACTGACACCGTGCCAATTACCACAAGTGTTTCTTTGGTGACCACGTCGTCATCTTTTGGTACTCCTCCAACCATTTTTCAGTTTACTGCTCCTGTGATAGTATCCTTGCCACCTCCTACTCTTACTCCATCGGAGGTTTTTGCGAGATTTGTTGACTCAACGTTGGTTTCTACTGCGGGGTTACCTGTTTCGATACCACCCGCGGTTACTATTCAGCCGACCTCAGATATACCAGCTAGTTTGAGAATTCCTCCACCGTATGCTCAAGATATTTCTCACATGCGATTTGATTTTGATGCTACTTTGTCCGATTCAGAAAGGATAGCGGCTCTTGAACGGGTACTTGCTGAACAGTCAATAATAAATCTCATCCAGACTCAAGCTATCCAGCGACTTGTGGCAGAGAATCAGATACAATCGTCCCTCCTTGTTGAACACGGTAAGCTATTTGATGCTCTTAAGAAGTTCTTAGCATCTCAGGGGGAGACGAGCTGCAAGGGTGATGAATTGAGAACCAAGAAGAGGCAAGACAGAGACGATGATCCCAATGCATCGAAAGGTGCAGGTGGTGAGTTGCCAAGAACTGAACAAACTCTTGGGACTTCAACATCTCAAGGGGAGTCTCCGGGTACATCAGGAGGTACCGATGGTGAGAATGTGGTGGTTGTGGATGATGAGGAAGTGTTGGGAAACGATGATGAGTTAGTAGATGATGTGTTAACAATTGATAAGATTGAAAAGATAGGGGAACAAATTGAGATTGATAGTGAGTTAGAAGAAGGCGAGATTGTGGATGATGGTGTAGAACATGATATTCCAAATGTTGACAAGGTAAACATGAGCCAAGATGCAAATGTGTCAGATGAGTCTGAGTGGGAAGAACAGCCGAGATGGAAAGAAGGCTGTGTTCAGTGGTTCTTCAAGACGAAGAAGCCCGCGGTGCCAACAATGTTTAAGAAGAGTTACAACATCAAGGGGTACGCTTAGTCAAAGAAAGGTATTATTTGATGGTTGTATGATGAGCAGTTAAAGTTGTTTGTGATTAAGCGTTATAATGGGATCCAGTATTTAAGAGGGCCTTGAGATCGCTTAACAATTTGCTTGAGTGTGAGATGAAAGATTTAGCTCATTTAAGGTTGATTAATCGAAGTGACAACAATTTTGCAAGATGGGTTGGAAGGATCGTGTGGAAAGAAAGTGTGAAAGAGAAGAAGTTTGAGTTTCTAAAGCCACAGAAAGGGAAGTTAGTTGAAGACAAGGAAAGGGGAATGCGGGCAGATGGCAAGCCTTGGATGGTGATGAAGTATAAACCGATTCGGTGTTTAAAAGAGGTGCCGATGAAGATGATGCCCAAGGATGTGTTAAAGAATCTCAAGTGGTGGTATGTTGACTGCCAGACTGCTGAATCCGTTATGGATGATGAGGACGAACAGGAGATTCTGAGAGTGTATGATCCCATGCACTTGGTTAATTTGTCTCAAGCTGATTTGCAGGTACTAAATGATAAGAAGATATTCTACATTCCTGCGTGGAAGGATGAAGCCAAAAAGTACCAGAGGGTGGTCTCTATCTGTGTTAGGCAGGGAGTTCATGCTTGAAGACGAGTGACACGAGATTTTAGGGATTACAAGACACGAGAAAGAAGTAGAGATATGAATCTACTGCCAAGGGGGAGTCTGTTGGTGCATGATGTCAGTAGTTCAGTATCTTGTGTTTATCTGTTTCTGTAATTATTTAGTTTGTTTGTTTCGTGTCGATTACTGTTGATTTTGTATGTTCACTGGTATGTATAAGCGAACTTGGGGACATAGCGAAGTTATGACAACTTCGCCTAGCATGTTAGGCGAAGTTGTCGAGGTGTATATATACCTCAACTTCGGGTTTTAAGAAAGAAAAAGGTTTTTCCGAACGTGTTTTTGTGATCTTGTGTATCACGTGTCGGCTATTGCAATATATCAAGTTTACAGTATT
The DNA here is from genome assembly GCF_021521415.1 of Bidens hawaiensis. Lineage (NCBI taxonomy): Eukaryota > Viridiplantae > Streptophyta > Magnoliopsida > Asterales > Asteraceae > Bidens > Bidens hawaiensis. Next base: position 114,571 of record NW_027496588.1, on the reverse strand, counting down.
ATCTCGTGTGTTTGTATACATATTCAACGTATTATTTATATTACACTCGTATCGTATTACGTGGGGATTCTGCACCCTCGTGTTATGAGATATTCCTGTGTAGATCCGGCTGGGAACCTACACTTGTTGCAAAGAACTTAATTCACACAAGTGTAGTGCAAGATGATCTTGAGCAGATAGATGCTGATGATTTGGAGGATATGGATTTTAAGTGGCAAGCTGCCATGTTAGCTTTGAGAAGTAAGAGGTTGTATAATAGAACTGGTAGATCTCTGGTTTCTGGTCCTAATGGAAGGATTGGATTTGACAAGTCAAAGGCAATCTTCTACAATTGCCAACAGCCAGGACATTTTGCAAGAGAATGCAACCTTCCAAGGAACTATCAGATGAATCAATTCCAGAATCAACAGCCAAGAGGTCAGCAGCAATACCAGCAAAATCAGCAAAGAAACAACAACCAAAACTTCAATAACAACCAAAACTTCAACAACAACTTCAATCCCAACAACAACTACAATCCCAACTTCAATAACTTTCAGCCTCAAATGAATAATCTTAATCAAAGTATGCAACAAAATCAAGGTTTTCAAATGAACAACAATCAAAACCTTCAAGCAGTTCAAAATGTTCCAAACAACACTGTTCCAGCCAAACAAAATCAACCAAGAAATCAAGGAAATGTGGCAGTGAGTACAAAACATGAAGGAAATTTTGATTGGAGCAATCATGAAGAAGACATTGCAGATGATATCAAGAGGGAAAATGTGGCATTCATGGCCATAATTGAGAAAGAAGCTGGATCATCATCTCAGGTACATTCTGCTCCTACTATTGATTTAACTGAAGTTATCAATGAACTAAAAATGAAAGTAGGCAAGCTGGAAAGTGAGTGTTTTAAGAAACAAAGTATCATCAATGAATATGAGGCAAGTGAATTGGTAAGTGAAGAAAGAATGAAAAGTTTGGAGGAAGACTGTGTAAACAGTTACAGAGCTCAGAAAAGATTCACCACTGAGATTGATGGGTTGAAGAAATGATTATAGAAGAGAAGTTACTGAACACAAAACTGCAAGTTGACAATGAATTCTTGAAGAACTTGGTCTCCACTGGAAACATCTGTGGAATTCTAAACCAAGTTAAGGAAGAAGAAAAATACAAAGCAGTACCACCACCATTCAACAACAACTTTATGCCAAAATTTGATAAAAAGAAAAGAAATGCATATCTACAACAATTCAAAGATGTCTTTCAAGACAAAGAAGAACTTGTAGATTTGTACAAGAATGTTGAGGTGAGTGAAGAAGGAGAGTTTGTTGTGAGGAAAGAACTGAAAGAGGAAAAGTCAATTGGAGTTCAAGTCTCTGAAGATGACCTTGAGTCAATTGACTTGAATCAAGATGACTTGAGTGATTTGAGTGATCAAATTACTGAAGAGGAACTTAAAGCTGCTGAAAGAGGAAGAAAATATAAGAAACCAGAATCAGTTGACAAACTTCCAAAGTATCCACCAGTCACATCAAGAATGAAGAAACAGAATGAAAGAATGAAAAGAGAACATGTTTCCTTTGACATATGTGAAAGGAAGAAAGTAAACTACAATGTTGTAAGGCCTCCAAGCCAAGAAGTATTGGAAAGGATAGAGCATAATAACAAGAAAAGGGTGAAAGAATATGTGAATTTTGAAAACTTTATTCCAGTTTACATTATTTTCTCAAGCATTGAAGATTTTGACATTGGAGAAGTAGAAACAATGGAAGAATATGAAAATAGGAAATCAAGACAAAGGGAAAACATTGAGGAAGAACCCTTGAGTATAAGAGAAATTGTTTTTGTTGAAGGGAAAGTGGAAAGAAGTGACATAAGGATAGCTGAATTTGTTCCCTTCTCAATTGATTTTGACAGTTTAAAATCTAAGAAGACCATTGGACTCAATGAGCCAAGACCAAGTGAAAGGTTCAAGAAACCAAAAGAACATGAAATATTCAAAGGAAAGGTTTGGTGCAAGAAGTGTGATGAGTATGGGCATCATACAGACTCATGTAATGAAAGACTCAAATTCAAGCGTTTTCATGTCCCAGATGAAACAAAGTATGGACAAGACTTTGTGGCTTACAAAATGAAGTATGAAAAATACTTGGGTATGGGAAAGGTTTGTGAAGAGGAAGTACTAGAAAATAAGAGCCAAGGGCATTCACTGAAAGCAAAGAAACACGTGAACAAACCTGTTAATAAGGGTAAATCTACAGTGAAGCATGTGAAAACTGTTAAGAAGGGCTCTCAACCCTTGAGAACAATCACAAAAAGGGATACTCAATCTGTCAAATCTGATAGTTCTCAAGGATCATCAAGCAGTGAGAAGACAAGAAAAGATGCATATCCTAGAAAGAAACCAACAGAACTCACTGGTGATGAGAAATTTCTGTTAAAGCATGGATTTGAACCACAAGGTTTTCTTTGGAAACCTAAAACAGAAACAAAGGTTGAGCAAGTTCCTGATGTGAGAGATTACTGTGAAAAGAAGGATTATGTGATAAAGGAGTGTGACACTGACTCTACCGAGCATCAGAACTCAACCTCACTAATTAAAACCCCAAGAGAGTGTGGTTATGAAACAGATAATTCAAATAATCTAGAAATCACTCATGAAGATCTTGAACCAACAACACTCACTTCCAAAGCTGTGTCTGAAACTGAATCTGATGAGCTGCAAGTTGATAAGGCTTGCACTTCATCACTCAACTAATCAAATTTTCTTTGTATATGCAAGAACAGTACACTCCTCTAAATGACATATGGTACATGGATAGTGGATGTTCTAGGCACATGACTTGTGACAAGAGATCTCTTGTCAATTATGAAGAAAAGTATGAAGGTCCAGTAGCTTTTGGGAGTGATGAGAATGGTGGAAAGATTGTTGGAAAAGGAATCTTAACAAATGGGAAAGTCTCATTTGATAATGTATTTCATGTTAAAGGTCTTCAGTACAATCTGCTGAGTATATCACAAATGTGTGATAAGGGATAAAAAGTCAGTTTTGATGATTCACACTGTTTCATTCTAAAACCTGAATTTGTGATTCCACCTGAAATGATTATGATGATGGCACCAAGAAATGGTAACTTGTATGAATTAAATATGAAAGAAGCTATTTCAAGGAGGTGCATGTTTTGTTTCCAAAGCCACTGAAAATGAGTCAAAATTGTGGCATAAGAAATTGTGTCATGTGAACTTGAAGAACATGAATAGACTTGTTAAAGGTGAGCATGTCATAGGCTTACCTACAAGAGAGTTCAAATTGGAAGATCATTGTAGTTCATGCCAAAAGGAAAACAACACAAATCTACTCATAAGTCAAAACTCATCAACTCAATTGATCAAGCACTTGAATTACTTCACATGGATCTCTTTGGTCCTGTGAGTGTACCAAGTATAGGGAAGAAAAGATATTTTCTTGTGATCATTGATGACTATTCAAGATACACTTGGGTTTATTTCCTAAGTACCAAGGATGAGACTGCAGAGTTGATTAAAGGTTGTGTAACAATGATTGAGAACAAGTTGAATAAGAAAGGCAAGATGATGAGAAGTGACAATGGCACTGAGTTCAAGAATGGAGTTATGCAAGAATTCTGTGAAGCAAAAGGAATACAACAACAATTCTCAGCTCCTAGAACTCCTGAACAAAATGGTGTAGCAGAAAGAAGAAATAGAACTTTAATTGAAGCTGCAAGAACCATGTTAGCAGATGCTAATCTGCCTGTCACTTTCTAGGCTGAAGCCATAAATACAGCCTGCTATGTTCAGAACAGGGTACTTGTGAACAAAAGGCATAACAAAACTCCATAAGAAATATTTCACAATAGGAAGCCTTATATCAAGTTTTTCAAGCCCTTTGGATGCAAATGTTTTCTTCTGAACACAAGGGACTATTTGAACAAGTTTCAAACTAAATCTCTTGATTGTTTCTTTGTTGGATATTCTACACACTCAAAAGCTTACAAAGTTTATGTGAAAGACCACCTGAGTGTTATAGAATCATCTGACATTATTTTTAATGAAAATCAATTCAATACAGTTGATGGTGCATCATGGTTGTTTGATTATGAGAAGTTGATTAGGTCCTTCAAGATTTATCCTAAAGACTTTGATGAATCTTTCTACAAGACCAGTGAAATTGAAGAGAAAAAGAAGAAATCATTGGACTTGGAAGAATTATGGAAGAAGGTTGCTAGAAAAGAAAAGGAGTATACTTTTGTGAAGAGTTCCTCATGTGAAATTGGTGAACATGATCATGCTGAGAACATTCAAGACAATCAATATGTACAAAATGATCAGGTTCAGAATGAGCGTGACACAAGCAACCATTCAAGTGGAGAAGAAGCTTCCTCTACTGAAAGATTTCAAGATCTATTTCAAAGATTGAACTTAGAAAACAATGGTGCATCTACTTCAGGACAACATAATGATGAAGCACCAGAATTTCATAATGCAGAAGATGATTTGATCATTGAAGAACCAGAACTCAATGAAACAAATCTTGACACAAATTTGTCTACAAATATGATTATACAAACTCCTTATGTGGAAAAGAATCATCCCTCTGAAAACATCATTGGTGATTTGCATGAAAGAATTACAAGAAGTCATTCTGAAATTGCAAACATCTGTCTTTACTCTTGCTTCCTATCTCAAATAGAGCCTAAGAACATTGCTCAAGCACTAAAAGACAATAGTTGGGTGGAAGCAATGCAAGAGGAATTGGCACAATTTAGAGACCTACATGTGTGGGATCTTGTTGAAAGGCCAATTGACAGATATGCAATAGGAACCAAATGGGTTTTTAGAAACAAAAGGGATGAGAGGGGTTTGGTGATTAAGAATAAAGCTAGACTTGTAGCACTGGGATGTCTTCAAGAAGAAGGAATAGACTTTGAGGAAGTTTTTGCTCCTGTTGCAAGACTTGAAGCTATCAGGATTTTTTTGCATATGCTGCCTCAAAGAACATTAAAGTGTTCCAACTGGATGTTAAGTCTGCATTTCTAGATGGAAAGATTGATGAAGAGGTGTATGTAGCTCAACCTCCAGGTTTTGAGGATCCAATGTATCCAAACAGGGTGTATAAGCTAAACAAAGCTCTTTATGGATTGCATCAGGCTCCTAGAGCATGGTATGATGAGCTGTCAAATCATCTTCTTGAAAATGGTTTTTACCAGAGGGGCCATTGACAAGACACTCTTCTACAAAAGAAAGGGATCAAACTTACTACTGTTACAAGTATATGTTGATGATATCATCTTTGGTTCAACCAATGAACATATGTGTTTGGAGTTTGAAGAGGTGATGAAATCCAAATACAGCATGAGCTCTATGGGAGAAATGAACTTCTTTCTAGGATTGAAAGTTCAACAGAAAGCTGAAGGGATTTTCATTCACCAAAATAAATATGTACAAGACATCTTGAACAAGTTCAACTTTCATGAATACAAAACTGCTTCAACTCCAATGGACACCAAAGAAAAGATGATTGCAGATGAAAAGGGGGAGCCTATAGATGAACATGAATATAGAGCCAAAATTGGATCCCTGATGTATCTAACTGCAACAAGACCAGATATCATGTTTGTTGTATGTGTGTGTGCAAGATTCCAGTCAAGTCCAAAAGTCTCCCACATGAATGCTGTTAAAAGAATATTCAGATACTTGAAGGAAAGACCAGACTTAGGAATTTGGTATCCAAAGAACCAAGCTTTTGATCTGATTACATATACAGACAGTGACTATGATGGCCGTAACATGAGCAGAAAATCAACCTCAGAAGGATGTCGGTTTTTGGGTGAAAGGCTAGTGTTATGGCAATGCAAGAAGCATACTACAGTATCAATCTCCACTACAGAAGCTGAATATGTTGCTGCATCTGCCTGCTGTGCACAAGTTCTATGGATTCAAAATCAGATGCTGGACTATGGTTTGAATTTTCTGAACACCCCTATTCTTATTGACAATACTGCTTCGTACTTTACTGTTAAAAATCCTGTTCAACATTCTAAAACTAAGCACATTGAAATCAGACATCACTTCATCAGAGATTGCAGTGAAAAAGGTTTGATTGAAATGCAAAGAGTTGATACATGTGACAATTTGGCTGACCTATTCACCAAACCACTTGATAGAACTAGGTTCAACTTTCTTTTGAAAGCCATGTGAATGATCAACTCTGATGAAATCTGATTAAGGATGTGTGCTTGGTTGTGTACCTCAATGTGCTAACTGATTACTTTATTTAGAGGTTTCACAAATTGAATGTTATATGAATATGTTTGAGTATGATCCTGATTATGTTACTGAATGTGTTAACTGTTATGTGTCTTAACTGATCAAGTGTGCAAAGTTTTAATATAACTGTTTGGTTGATATGTTTGCATGTTTATCAGTTGATGTGCATTTGTGATGTTAGGATAAGTGTTCTTGATATGATCTACTTGTTTGAACAAGCTTTTCTGACATCATTGCTTAATTGCTTGAATATGTGCTTTATCTAATCTTCTGATGTTATTAAGATAGGTTAGAATTTGATTATTAGTACTGTCTACTTGTCTTGATGATATCATGTTTGATTAAGATTTTATTATGTGCTGCAACTGTTTATGTCAAAATTAAGTGATACAATGAAGTTCTCTAATGAATTTTGCATAAATACTTTATTTTGATCAAAACATGAGCAAGTTGTTAATGGTGTAGAGATATGATAAGATTATTCAGTTCAAGCTTTAAAGAAGCTTAAAACGAAGGATTTTTTAAAGAAAATACTCAACTAGTTATTTTTGCTGAAAATTATGTCATCTGTCCAGTTGGAAGGACATGCACTTGTGTATGTTTGGTCCTAGAATCTCTACAGATTCAAAGGATAGCCATTGACCTGAAAACTGAATGCATTTGGGGCAATTATGACTTGTTTCTTATTTCTTCACTTAAAACTATGTCAATAGCTCTGACTTTGAAATGACATATATTCACATGTATGTTTGGTCCTGCTGACCACTTCTGGTCAAACAGGATAGCCATTTACCTGCCAATAAAGAGATATTAGGTTGATTGAATATTAAACTGTTTTTAATAGGAAATGATAGTACATTGACTGTTTAGCCAATCATATGGATTTATTAGGCTAAAAAAGACCTTAGTATAGTCATTAACATGTATGGTTGTTTTCCCATGATGATGTAAAATTTAAGGTGATATAAACATAATGAATATGCTAATATTTATGTGGAGATACATAGTTGTCTTTGCATGTCTCAGTATAAATCTCTCCAAATGATAGGTAGAAAAGTGATTACCCAGTCATACACAAGCCTATTGTTATTTGGTCAACCAAAAATGAAACATCTTTAAATATGACAAAGAACATGTGTTAGAAAATTTGAGAAAATATCAAAAACAAGGGGAAGAATGAATAAATCAACCAAAAGTTGATAAGTGTTTTAAATATTTTATCAAACAAGAGGGTTACAACTAAGAACTACAAAGATGCTGACATAATCCGTCTCATCTTGAATGAAAGGCTTGTTAACTAACAGTAAGTCCAACGTTCAACCTCAATATATGTTTGAAAATCAAAAAAATACAAAAAGATCCAATAAGTTCTGTCATACAAAAACAAGTTTTTGACCAAATACAGGAGGTTGGAGTCAAATTGGGGTGATCTGGGGAAAGCCAAATAAGCTTTGAGAAGAGATATAAGGCATCATAGCACAGTGTTGACCATTAATGCATTATGCTTAAATTGAATCTTAATCATATCACCAAAGAGATGAAATTCATGCTAAGTTTATACCTGCTGTTAACATATCTATGTTGTCATAATAATGCTGAGAGTGAAGTATTGAGAAAGCTACTTAGTCAATATGATCCCTTTCTTGAGATCTTTCAGTTAAAGAAAGAAAATTTTTTGAAGAGAAACACAACTAAAATTTGATCTCTAAATGCACCATTTGCTCTTAAACTATGATCTTTAATGAAACATATTAATTTGACAAGTGGTTTAAGTCAAAAAGTGTTGCATTTTGCCTTTAATTGGCTGAATATGTAAGTTCGGGTAAGGTTTGATGTTTTATAACCTTTCCGGGCACAAAACAGTTGAATATGTTTGAATGTGTTATTTCGGGTAAGGTTTGATGTTTTATAACCTTTCCGGGCACAAAACAGTTGAATATGTTTGAATATGTTATTTCGGGTAAGGTTTGATGATTTATGACCTTTCCGGGCAAGCTTAGTCATTTTTGACTAAGTCTATGATTTTCGGGCATGCTTTGAAGTGTTTTACACTTTCCGGGTAGAGTACACTGTTGTACTATTTTACCGAGCAAGCTTGAAGTCTTGAGATGATTATGTGATATAGCTAGCTTTTAACAAGAAATTCTCATTCCGGGCAAGCTTTGCATTTTTTATACTGATTGTTATTCCAAGCAAACTTTGTGAACTTAAGTTAGTACACCGAGTAAGCTTTGTGATTTGTGTGAATATGTTGTTAGGAAAGATTTGTTAACCTTTCCGGGTACACTTAGATATTGTTATTTAAGTTTGTCATTTTTGGGTATGGTTTGATCTGTTGAAATCCCTTGGGTAAGGGCATACCTGATGATTGAATATGTGTTTCCTAGTAAGCTTATTGCTAAACTTTGGTGTTTCGGGCAAGCTATTTTATGTGTTTTTAATCTCATTTATATAGCATGCTTTGTAATATTTGTTTATGATTTCTTTGAAATTACAAGTGTTTTCGGGTAAACTTTGTTTTCCGGGCACACTTTATATTCCGGGTACACTCTTGTTCCCTCAATATACTTGGTAATTCCAAAACATGACTTTCCGAGTACACTGTTTGCATAAGAATGTTGTCCGGACACACTTTGTACTATAGGAAGGTTATTCGGGTATACTTTGCATAAGAATGTCGTTCGGGCACACTATGTTTCCAAGTATGCTTGAATGTATATGTTTTGAGTATGATTGTTTGATTATGATTCTTATTTCATTAGGGTTTATGCTAGATCAAATCATTTAATTTGAATTCAAGAAATGTATATGGGGATCTTAATTGATTCCAGTAAGAATGATTATTTGATATTTCATACTTGATTATTTGCCTTGTGATTAATTTATCAAGAAATCTAGTATTTCGGGTAAGCTTTCTTCATAATGTCTTGACTTTAAATTACTTTGATTGACCAAGCAAGGTTTGATGTTTTATTTTTCGGGTAAGCTTTGTAAGTGGAAGTATACCGAGTAGACTTTGGATAAATTAAACTTTCAGAGTAAGGTTTTATTAACTTAAAAGATAAAGATTGTTTTTAATATATCAAGTGGATAATGTTACTGTGTGACAGCTAATAATTCACAAAATGACAAAAAACATTTAAAACCCACTTTCAAAAGGTATATAAGAGGGAGTTAGGCAAAATTTTCAACATAACTTTTCCCTCTCTCTCCTTCCACTACAACTCCTTACTCCCAAAGAAACCTAACCGACTTATCGCAACCAAACCTTAATCCAAACCCTAACTTGAATCGACCCTCTAATTCCGACTCGGTAAGCAACATTAATGTGTTTTCCGACCACGATTAGACTATAATGGGCTTTGATTATGTATCTGATTACTAATACTCTGTTTATGTGTTTAGGTTATAAACTTGTCGAAGAACAGGTTCTTGATGATTTTTCTTTCTCTTTCTTCTTCATCTTTATACCTTGAAATTACTTAAAGTATTGAACTTTATGACTAATTTCACTTTGAATATGTTTGATTGTGATGTTCAGATATGGCAGAAGAAGAACAGCCCAAGTACTTCTTTAAAAAGAAACATAATATGTGTGCACTTCTGCAAGTCACACCTGACAATGTGCCGGTGGCACCAATGATTACATGGATGGCTCGATCAAATGTCAGTTTTGTCTTTACTGAAAGTCCTGTCATATACAAAAATCACTCACTTGATTTCTGGAGATCTGCAACACTTGTGGATGACATAAATGGCCGACGAATTGAAGCCTCTGTTGCTGGCCATGAGATACATGTGACTGAAAGGATGATCAGAAGATGTTTGCGATTGAATGATGATGATCATAACCATATAAACTTCAATACATCACACCTGATGAAAATTTTTGAAGAGACGATGGGTTATCAGGGATTTGTATATGATGGGCAGTTTCAAAAGGGGATGTTTCCTATGATGTATAGATTCCTCATTCATCATGTGATACAGGGGTTTGCACCAAGAAAAGGATCATGGACTTTGATGAGTCATGATTTGGCAAATGCTACTGTTGGGATTATGTTTGATCTACCCTTCAATTTTTCAAAAATGATATTTGAAGGATTAGTATCAAACTTGAAGAAGGCAGAGAATGACATATTCTTACAATATCCAAGGTTCCTGCAGATAATCTTTAACAGAGAATTACAAGATATACCCACTATGGGAATTACACACCTACTGCAGAACCCTGACACTTACAAGAGAATTAAGAATCCATGTGTTGCCAATAGATTCAATGCTGAAGCTCCTTTTGAGATCCTGCCATGGTTGTTAAACCATGACTTGAATGTGATGCAAGTGCCTGAGTTAAGCTCAGAGGAGGAAGGAGGAGATGATGTTGAAGATGATGATGATGGCTCTGATGATGATATTGATGGAGATAAAGGAAGGGCTGGAGGAGCCTTGATTGCTATTGCACCTGATCAGCGGGAGCAACTTGAGCAACCAGAACAACCTATTCCAACACCACCACAATCACCACCACAAATCCATCACATCAAACCACTCAATCCCCACCTCAAACCCTAACCATAAGCCAACCTGAAACTTCAACACATACATCCCCAACACAACAAACACCACCAACATTTAGCCCAAGTCATTCTGATCCATTAATTTCAAGTCTACCTCATACACAATCACCACCACCATCCATTTTCCAATCTCACACCACAGAACAACCTGAGTTTGAACCTTTCTCTACATCACCACCTACAACCCCACATACAGACACATTTCAAAGAAATTTGGACTTAATGTTAGAAAATGCTGAGTTAAGAAGAAGAAATGAGGAGGTAACTAATGAAAATGTGATGCTATTGGAGAAGTTGGTACAAGCTAACGTGAGAATTCAAGCCCTGGTGCAGGAGGTTGAGAAGACCTCAGCTACCCCAAAACAGGGGGAGATTGAATCTATGCCAACTGTCTCAGGTGTGAATGTTGAAGAAACTGTAACAGTTGTTGAGACTGCAGACAGTTTAAAACTGATTATGAATGTTTATGATGATGGAGAGGAGAGCTGAGGATGATGAATATGAGGGTGACTGATCAGATGTTGGAGAGCAAGATTATGATTACAATGAAGAAAGAATTAACGCAGAGAATGTTGAGAGAGTGGATGAGACTGAAAAGACAAATGTTGAGGAGAATGTAGAGAATGTAGCTGCAACTGATATGGATACTGATGTCTTAACTGACATGCAAATTGGAGTTGAGACAACTGAAGTATTGAATGAAGGAGATACTGCTGTTGAGGATCCCATCACTCAAACTGAACAACCAGAAAGCTCCAAGAGGGCAGGGTATGATCCTGAGTTAGAAGCATTAGAAAAGGAAATTGATGACTATGTATAGTCTGAGGATGAAGAGGATGTGAGGAGGAGGATTGAGAAAGGTAAGGCAAAAGTCAGCGTAGAAGAGCATGTTAAGGCATATTCAGAAAACGATGTGGCATTTAAAGATGATGATATTGCCAATGAAGAGGCCTTAAGAGAACAAGAGAACATTCTGAGAGAAACAAGAGATAGAGAGATATTGGCTCAATCCATGACTCCTGAAGAAATAGCTGAACAGGAGATCTTGATCAAACAAGCCGAACTTGCAAAGGAAATTATTGATGATGTGGCTGATCAAGAAGCAATTGAAACTTTGATTATGATGAACAGAGCTGAGGAAGCTGACAATTCCCTAGCTATGGTGGTCAGCATGTTTCAATCCCAAAGTCAACCAGAAAAGGAGTCAACTGAAACTACTGAACCAACCAATATTAATACAGATATGATGACTGAAGAAGAGATTGGTGAGTCCATTGCTTCAATGGCTGCCAAGAAATGGACTGAACAGGTAAGAGAAGATTTTAAGAAGAACCCAACTGACAGCTGGTCAGAAAGGGTGAATGTGACTGAGCCTCATGAAACACTTAACCAGAAAAGAGAAAGACTTTCTAAACTTCATGAAGAATTTACTGAAAAAGTCAATAGGTTTGCCAAGACCTACATGAGGAAAAAGAGGACATATGAGCAGACTGAGCATGAAAGAGCTGCTAAGAGGGGCAAGTGGGATGATAAAAACAAGTATTTTGTTGAAACACCAGAAGATGAAGCTAGTCTTATGAGGGCTGTCCCGCTACAAACCTTGCAACCAGGTGAAAGAGTTCAAAGTGTTCCTGATGTGCCAATCAGAAGTGAACCAGATCATCCACCTTCTGATGAACCAAAGATTGATGCAATGAATGATTTAACTGAAGGAGAGGATGAGTCTGAGGATTCAGATGATAATGATGATGACCCTGAAAATGATCAAGGAAAAATGTCAAAGCTGCTAATGTTGTGTCTCCTCAAGTCACAATGACTGAGGAACATAGGGCAAACATTGAGCTGAGTGTGTTGGAAGCTAAAAAGAAAAATCCATTGGTTATAAAGTTAAGAAGATTTGGTATAAGCTTCGAAACCCTGGCTTCTATGAATGATGATGAATTGAAGCAGAGATTAGAAGAAGAAAATAATACTCTCAAGAAGCTTATGCAACATAAGAATAGAGATGCCCAGAAATACAGAGATTATCTCAGAAGGCATAAGTATTCTGAAAAAGATCTATCTCATTTTAACTTTGACCAACTACAAGATTTGTATAACAGTGAAAGAGAAAAGGTCATTGAAAAGTGTGTAAAAGAAAATGAGAAACTTGAAAAGACAGAAGCTTTAAAGAAAAAGTTTGGAAGTATGTGTGGATACCTGCTGGAAAGAGGTATGAAGCCTGAGATTGTTGAGAACCTATCCAGAGAATCAGTGTTGGACCAGTACAACAAATTGAAAAGAAAAGAAAAACTGAAGAGGGTCCAAACTAAGAGAGCTAAACAGTCTGAACCAACTGATGAACCTCAAGCAAAGAAGAGAAGAATTCAATCTTTGAGGGAGAAGACAAAAGAAAAAGTCAGATCAATTGAAACCCCTACTCCTCAAGAAGTGAAGCCTGAACCTGAGGATGAACCATTTGTTCCTTGGGAGAATGAAGAGATGATCAACATTCTGAGGAACATAATGATCAATCAAAGGGGAATGAGTGAAGCAGACTTTAATGTCTTGGAAAAAGAGGATCTGAAAAATCTTTTCTATCTTCAAAAGAGTGAATGGGAAAAAGCTTTAAGAAGAGGTGAGAACCCAAGATACTATGCAGATGGAAGATTTGTACCTGCTGGGTTGGCAAACACTCCTGGAATGGCAAAAATGTTACTAGAACTTAAAGAACATGCAGAAAATGTTGTTGAACTTGCCAATCTTCCAACTGAAATGGTAGAGGCCATCTACATAAAGTTTTTCAACTTAAGGCCTAGGAAACCAAAGAAGTCTATTCCTTTCAGGCCTCCAATTTCAAGAAGATTTCCACAAGGAGGAAGAGGTGAATCAAGCAGTTCTGCACAACAAAGAACAATAAGACCACAGTCTGATGTGGATCTTCCTAGAGAACTATACTTTGATTCTGTTAATAAGTCCTTGAAGGTGATTATGGAAAGTAGACAATTGAGAGAGATTGTTGTTAGGAGTGACTTCCGTGAATATAATGAAGAACAACTGGAAAGGATGGTCACTCTTAGATTGTATGATTATCGAAACAGAAACAAAATGGCAGGTAGACAGATGAATGATCTGTCAAAATTTTTTATGGAAGAAGCTGACAAAGGGTTCAAATTCTTAAAAGAAAAGAGAAATGGAGAACAATCCAACTTCACAAGTCAAAAAGGACTGGGAAGCTGAGGATAATGGACATAGCTGAGAGAGATTATCAAATGACTGTCAGAGATGAGAATCCATTGTCTAACATGAATACATGCATAAGTCTGGGAAGAAGAATGAGACGCCCCAACTACACAGTACAGAAGAATGCCATATAGCTGAAATTGAATACAAAGAGAATGCTGATCATTTTGTACTAAGAAACTCTGATGGAAAAATAATGGGGATTATTAATAAAGATGAAGACCTGACCTGCCTGCATAATGAAGATTTGATGGATATAAGGGATTTGGCTATACCAGAAAGTCACACTCACTACCAAGCCCTTAATATCTTAAAAATGAAAGCTGCTTCTGAGATAGTCAATCGAAGACAAGCCGTTCATAATTCAAGAAAGAGACAAGATCAATAGAATAGGCTTTGTTTTGTAATGTCTTCGGACAACTTTTGATTATGTAATCTGTTAATGTTATTTGATCATGTAATTTGACTTTGAATTTGATGTGTATTTTTGACTAAGTGTAAGTAACCTTAGAAATGTTTTGGGTCAGCTGAGGTGTTCCAATCTAGGGGGAGATTGTTGAGTCAAACAATTGACCTAAGAGGGAGATTGTTGAGTCAAAGATTTGACCAAAATGAAGTACATGGAAGATTGGAATCTTCTCAACCTCCTCAGAATTCGCTAAGTATGGATCCGGGCACACCTTAGACATCCGAGCAAGCTTTTACTTAGCCAGGTACGATATTTTGTCTATCGGACAAGGTTATCTTCAAGTATTCTTCTTTAGTGGATATCCGAGTAGGGTTTACAAATTAGTGCATTGCTGGGCAAGGTTCACTAGTTTATGTAAATCCGGGCAAGGTTCACTTTTTCAAGCAAGTCTTTTATTCAAAGCCAAGTAAAGTTCACTCCCGAGTAAGCTTTTGGCTAACCAAGCTCATGAAGCCAAGTGATTGGAAGACCGAGCAAGGTATTCATTAATAATAGTGGTCCGAACATGCTTGATGATTGAAATGAATATCTTTAAGTAATATCGAGCAAGGTTCAACTCAAGCAAAGGAACAGTACTCTCGAGTACACTTTGCTAATAAGTTATTTTATAGCAAAGAGTTGAAATGGATCATTGAAGAACAAGGTTGCTCGTAAGAGTTTGTCGGGCAAAGTCTCACAAAGTCAAGAAGATTGATGTCTACCCGGTGAGTATTTTACTTGGTAAAATACTCTTCAAGTAAAGTCTACCCGGAAACTGATCCCGTGCACACTTCTATGTTACCAAGTTCTGAAGGATGGCAGAGTACACAGCGTACTCGGAAAATGAAGATTGATGCAAAGCCTACCCGGAAGACTTGTTTTACACTTAGATTATTTTGAATATGTAATTTGATTATGTACGTTGTATTTAGGGTTTCTAGAAGGAATGATAGTTGTCCAAGAGTGTCAGGCCTATAAAAGGAATAATTAGGGCACACCTGAGGAGAGAGACACAACACGGAAAAATAGGCGGCTGAATACGATAATATTTATTGAGTTACTGCCGTTTTCCTAAAAAAACCCTAAATCAATTATCCACTTTGTATGATGAAAATTATATAAATGGAAATCTTTTGAGTGAATCTTGTTTGTGTTATCTTCCTCTGATTATTAATTGCAACTATCATGTTTGTTATTGATTCCGCCTTTAACAAACAGTAATCTTTCTAAATATAGCAACCCGTCATTAACTCCCTTGTCGACACATCAATCTGTGTGAGTTATGACACGATTAAGTAAGATCCAGCTGAAATCGGGGACCTGACATGTAGTATTCCCATCCACACACCTTTCATTTCCAATCTGTTAGTGCACGGTTTTGTGACTGGTGATTTGCAGTTAAAGTATTCGATAGCTACGGAAAAGATGGTGTCTGTTAGTTCACGGTTATGGTGTCCGTAGCGATCGAATAATTTATAGATAGTCTAGGTTGTTTATTTGATGTAAAATGGCACATTCTCTATGGATTGTATAGCGAATGAGGGCCATTCGTTAGTTAACTAGACTAGTTCGTTAAGGTATAAGCACATTCGATATGGAAGCATAACGAATGAGGGCTAGTTAGTTAAGTTAAGTCTAATTCGCTATGTCGTTTCCGAGCCCCGGTGCGGAAGCGTGAATAATAGTCAATACCAATCAACGGTGTGGAGCTCAGATCTAGGGTTAGGATCGAATCTAACTCAGATTCACTCTTGAATGATGATATCAGTTGGACGGATGAGGTGTATTGGGAGAAAGCCTGATTTGATTAACAATCAACAATAAAGTAGGATGAACAATTGTAATCAAAACACAAACAAGATAGAAAAGGTAGTATGAGTAAGATGAAACACTCATACATACATTCATACATACAATCAATTAAGAAATATCTCAGCCGCCACCAGGAGAGCTCATCCTGGCGGCAGAGACTCTCTCAAATGGATAAAACCCTAAATCTCACACGCACACAATACAGTCACTCATATTAGACAAATGAATAAAAACATCTATTTATACTAGCCTAGCATGACTTGGTCTTCAAGCCAATCCACCCTTGGTTGACACCAAATAATATATTTTTCACCCAAAGATTAATTCGATGCATCGGTCTAAAATATAAGTCCCAACAATCTCCCCCTTATACCGATGCCATCGAATTTCTTTCATGATCACCTCATAACTCGTTGTCTTTCATTGAAATTCTCCCCCTCACGTTAAGCTTCTCCCATTGTTCATTTCGAATCATCACTCTTATATCACTTTTGGATATAGTTGTATGGGCATGTGAACGAGGCTTTGAACTTCAAAGATCAACTTCAAGTAACAAGGTCATCACAAAAAGAAATAAACTCAATGTGATCATCAAATAATATTTAATTCTTCAAATTTGTGTCTTCCCCTGTAAATCATCTTCAAACCATTCCCTGAATTAAGATAGAATTCAAGTCAACCATAACCCGTTCTTGACTGTTCAAGTGACTATTTCATAGGAGGTTGAACTCTACTGATCATCCTTTCAACTTGTTACTCGTGATGACTCTATCTTCTCATCCGTACTAGGAAATCTGAAAACTTACAAACGATGAAACATCTTTGAAAAACCTTGGATTATTAATCTTGATCAACTTTTCCTTAACTTGAGTCTTTTACTTGATTTGAAGCTAACCATTTGCAATGAAATTCAAAGATTTTACTCCCCCAATTTCGTTGCAATTGTCTTTAACAAAATGTGTCTTCAAATCAAGTGTGGGTGAAACAATCTTGATCATCCTCATCAATATTGTAAAAATCTCAGATAAACATATTCAAAAATTGGTTGACACTAAAAATGATTAAATCCTTAAGCTTGGTCAACACTTGTTCTTGTAAAGCTTTTGATGAAGTCGTGAAATTGGATGAGGTTTGAATTCCATAAGCTTGTTGATGATTGGAGAAAAATTACCAAAATAACCCTGGTAGAGAACATCTTGGTCAAACGGTCAACGGCACCAAAAATCTCAAAAGTTTCTTCAAAACTTTGAAATGTTTCACAAACTCTGTTTCCTAAACTATGTTTCCTAGCACAAAGTATACTCCGAAGAACTTTCCCAGCACAAAGTGTACCCGGAAAGCAAAAAACACCTTTTTTTTTCCCTAGCACAAAGTGTACCCGGAAGCAAAGTGTACTCGGAAGGCAAAGTGTACTCGGAAATCAAAGTATACTCGGAAATCAAAGTGTACTCGGAAATCAAAGTGTACTCGGAAATCAAAGTGTACTCGGGAGTACTTGTGAATTTTCATTTTCTTTACTTAACACCAAGCATGCTCGGGAGCAAAAGTGTGCTCGGGAGCAAGGGTGTTCTCGACACAAACTTGAGTTTTCTCTTCACAAGCATAATTGTTCAAGACAAAACAAAGTATGCTCGAAAAAGAGTCTGCTCGAATAAATAACAAAGTGTGCTCGAGACTTAAAGAAGATAGTTTTCTTGAGAAGACAAAGGATATGCTCTGGGTTTCACAAAGTGTGCTCGAATTTGATGTGCTCGATATAAGATGTGCTCGAAATAACCTGTGCTCGAGCAAAACAAAGATGTGCTTGGGCAAAACACCTCCTGTGCTCGAAGCAACACTTAGTCATTTTCCATACTCGAGTCCAATCTTATTTTTTTTTTCATAGTGTGCTCGAGACATCAAAACTTCATTTATGCGTCAACAGTCACTGATTTGCCCTTGCAGAACCTGCTCGAATATTCACTTTGCATCTGCTGCAACAAACAATGATGAAATTGCCTTTAGTACCTGTTCATTCTTGACTTGTACATTCTCCATATCAGTTTGTACCATCGGCAATATTTTTCAACAAACATCTACTGGTTTTTTGCAGCACGAGCACACAAAACCCTAATTTTTCAAATCCAGAAACAAGTTTCGTAATCTGAAATTAATCACTATAGCCCTATCCAAGTCATCTCGAAATCAAAGAAACCTATCTTTATATCATAATCAACCTTTTTCAGATCTAGAAATAATCAGATGAACAGTGTTGCCCCAAAACGAGCGAAATAACACTGTTACATCAGATCTGGACCGTTTTGACTAAATAAACATGAAATTTATGTTGGATCTCCAAACGAGCCATCAACCCAAACATCAATCCATATACTTTTCTCCGAATCATCAAATAATTTCAAAACCCCCAAAAATAATTTCAACGAACTTCATCGTTTAACGTCCATGGTGGATTCAAGAGCGAAATGAATCTGTTCAGCGGTTAGTCTGAACGATTCGGTAACCCAGGCTCTGATACCACTTGTCGTCTCCGAGCCCCGGTGCGGAAGCGTGAATAATAGTCAATACCAATCAACGGTGTGGAGCTCGGATCTAGGGTTAGGATCGAATCTAACTCAGATTCACTCTTGAATGATGATATCAGTTGGACGGATGAGGTGTATTGGGAGAGAGCCTGATTTGATTAACAATCAACAATAAAGTAGAATGAACAATTGTAATCAAAACACAAACAAGATAAAAAAGGTAGTATGAAATATTAGCCGAATGATTCTCATTAAGATGAAACACTCATACATACATTCATACATACAATCAATTAAGAAATATCTCAGCCGCCACCAGGAGAGCTCATCCTGGCGGCAGAGACTCTCTCAAATGGATAAAACCCTAAATCTCACACGCACACAATACAGTCACTCATACTAGACAAATGAATAAAAACATCTATTTATACTAGCCTAGCATGACTTGGTCTTCAAGCCATCCACCCTTGGTCGAGACCAAATAATTTTTCACCCAAAGATTAATTCGATGCGTTGGTCTAAAATATAAGTCCCAACATAACAAATTAGACTCCATTCGTTATGATTCCATAACGAATGGTAATAAGATCAACCCGTTCGAGAATCGTCCCTCTCAACATAAGTAATCCGCCATTTACTCGTAGCCAACATAGTTAGGATCAAAGTCCCTCAAAAAGAAGTAAACGG
The DNA here is from genome assembly GCF_021521415.1 of Bidens hawaiensis. Taxonomy (NCBI): domain Eukaryota; kingdom Viridiplantae; phylum Streptophyta; class Magnoliopsida; order Asterales; family Asteraceae; genus Bidens; species Bidens hawaiensis. The sequence continues at coordinate 95,030 of NW_027496588.1, read as the reverse complement.
ACAGACACTCGTATCCCACATAGTCAGGTTTCAATTTTGAACAAATCAATCACCAATTGAAAAACAACTGCAGTCTTGAACTCAGTTAAACGTAGCTTTTCAGTCATGAATTACCACCCAAGTTGCAGTAATTTTTCAAGAAACCTTGCAAACTTAGGAAGATACAAGTTAAATAAACTCAAATGAAAGTTTTATCTCCCCCTTTTTCTTGACAAATTCAGTAAGGTCTTGAATAATCTTCAAAGTTCACAAACAAACTCCTCCTTAAATTACTCGTGGGCTTCCCCTCGACCAATTGAAACGCGTAAAAAGTCGGCCGGAAAATATATTACCAAAATTTGAGAGAATAGTAACCAATATATTAAGAACATTCAAGAAATATTTCGATTAAGAAAATTTTTCCCAATTTTCCCGCCAAAATTTCACCGAAAATTATCGAAAAATAAATATTTTTGCCAAAATTTTCATGAATTAAATTTCACTTACGAGGAGTACCTAGGAAAAAATTTTAACGAATCGCCTCTCCATTCGTTATAAATTAACAACTTAATTCGTTATAAATATCCATCATTCGTCAACCAGTCACTCATTCGTTACACACTTAACGAATCTACTCAATTTGTTATAAATTACCATCTTAATTCGTTATAACATTCTTCATTCGTTATAACAATTACACGAATGGCCTTCAATTCGTTAAAATTTTCACTTCGTCATACCATTAACGAAATACCTTACTTCGTTATCAGCAACTTAACGAACTTTCTTAGCGAATTACCTTAATCCGTCTTACAATTAACTTAACGAATTGCCTTAATTCGTTACCTTTAACTTAACGAATTACCTTGACGAATTAACTTAACGAATTACCTTAATTCGTTATCTTTAACTTAACGAATTACCTTAATTCGTTAAATTTTCCATTCGCTAAAATTCCATAACGAATTGCTACAGTAGCATAACGAATTAGGTTGTTGGATCTGAACTGTTCACCGGAAAAGCGTAATTCACCGGAAAAATCAGTTATCTTACCGGAAAATCGTAGATCTGGTCGGAATCTGCATATCCAAGCTTCAACCATGGGGAAATCATCAAAACACCATAATTAACCATGAAATCTACCCGAACACTCGGATTTTCACTCTAAACATGAATCTATCATCCAATTAACTTAATTACCTATTCACCATAAATCAAACAGTAAGTTACTCTTCCATGGTGGATTCGTCAATACACCATACACCAAATTACACAGGAAGCTTCGTCTTCCATCAATAAACACAAATTCATCCTCAATTCCATCAATCATCCATAAATTAACCCCAAATCTAACCAAAACAGTTCTAAAACCCGAGAACACGAAGAACACGAATACATCAGATTCATACCTTAATCGATGCACCGAGAGCAGCCTTCTGCTCTGATACCAATTGAGAAGACCTACCAAGGATCTAGCCGCGTCGATACATCAATTAAACAATACGAACAAGAATACGTTAAATACGGTTTACTGCATTAATGGTGGAATAGATACATTATATGTAAATAATAACTTATGGAGAGAATATAACTTAGACTTGGATCTCACATCTCTCATATGTGTGATCACTTTATAAATGAGCATGGATCTTCCTATTTATAGGCAATATGCTCCCATTCGTTAAGTTAAGTCTAATTCGTTATATCTTCATAACGAATTAGACTCCATTCATTATGATTTCATAACGAATGGTAATAACTCAACGAACTATCCCTCATTCGTTATGCTTCCATAACGAATGGCCCTATACCTTAATGAACTAGTCTAGTTAACTAACGAATGGATCTCATTCGCTATACAATCCATAGCGAACAGGCCATTTTGCATTAAATAAACAACCTAGACTATCTATAAATTATTCGATCGCTACGGACACCAAAACCGTGCAATAACACAATCATTACCCTAATCATCAGCTTTATGTGTTGCCATCCCCACCACCACATAATAAATAAAACTTTCTAAGTGCAACATTCACCACCAAAGTGATCCATACAAAATTTTCCCTCCTCTCTCTCATATTAAATACATTTGACATTTCTCTTTTTATTAATAATTTTGTATTTTATTTTTTTACTATTTAATCATTCATTTTCTCTTTTTAATAATTCTTTCGAGATCTAAAAATTTTAATACCAACATAAATATGTTATTTTGTTTTATATAAATATATTATATTAGTTATTACTATTAGGTTTTTATAAGTAACTAATTTTCACGTTGATTGAATAATGAATTCAAATATTAAGATTTTAAATATAATATATTAATTAAATTTTTATAAGAAATGATATTATTGGATGAAGAGGCAAGACTAATTTAAAATTAAATTTCAATAAACTTGAACTTATTAAATATATATGATTATTTATTAAATTACAAGTCTTTTTTTTAAACCTTGAAAAGGCAATTCTCTATTGATGTATTCTTAGTGTTTATGCTAACTTAAACGAGCGGGTTTCTTTAACCGGCTAAAGTATCAAATATTGTTCGGGTCAAAATAGTTTATGATTTGAATGAGTTTCGGCCATGGGTTGGTTTAAAAAAGTAGTCATTTACGACTTTTTTTTAATTGACTATTTATACAACCCATCATTTATGTTAAGTTCATTATATTAAAAACCCTAAAAATATAAACACCAGACAGCAGTTTTGGTTTTCAGGTGGATAAGACAATTTCTTATATTTGGAATGTCAAATTGGATTTTAATACTCCCAACGTATTGCAGTTGGCCGATAATAATCTCAACTTTGAAAATAATTGTCACTGATCCCAACTTTCACACTATTTGTTTTTATTGGACATCCGTTAAAAAAATCTTAACGAGGTTAAGCGTTTCCCAAATATCAAACTGATATTTTAGGACTTTTGATCGAAATGAGGATACGAGTCAATTTATGTAAAATTTACCTCCAAACGGTGGTCCAAACGACCAATGTTTTTATAACCGGTTCGAACATAGAACCGGATGTCTTACTGGTTCACTGGTCGGATCGGTTGGACCGGTTGAACCGGATTTATGAACCGGACAGTGTAATTAATATTTTATTAGTTTGTGTTTAAATTTATAATAACATGGATACTTGCTCTTAATGTCGAACATTTTTTAAATAAATAAAAAAGCCCAATTCAGTAGGCTTCCAACTTTTAATAAAGCCCATAACCATAATCATATATTAACCCACTTTTATTAATAGGTTTAAATTCTCATTAGATAACCTGCTTTCATCATCTCCCTCCCAAAACCATGAAGGTACACAACTTGTCTCCTTTGTTGGTGCAAATCAAAGGTTGTAAACGGAAGTCTGAAGAGGATTTGTATAAATCAGTGCTTCGTTGATGTAGATCTGTGTAAATGGAAGCTTGGAATCATTAATTCCGGTCGAACCTCCGATTCCGATTCGCCGGTTTAATCGTTGGCCGCTCATAACCGGCCGGTTTTTGTAAAGCGGTCTAACTATGCTTGATCGGACCGCTGTCCTCACCGATCTCCGATCCGACCGGTCCGATCCGAGTGTGAAAACACTGCAAACGACTAAACGATGCTTCAATTCCGGTGTTTTAACTTTTAGTTAACAAAATTCAAGCTACTTGAAGCGTCGTTTCGAGTTATGTTTTACATCAATCGATTCGTATTCTCGTATCAAAAGCCCTAAAACATCAATTTGAAATTTGGAAAAAACTTAAACGTCGAAAGTACAATATGATTGTTGTGTTATAGAAGCCGAAATTATATCTGGAAGTAGTATTGGAACATACACTTTTATTCTTAGAAACATTCATATACCTTTAGATAAAATGATTAATTTCAAAGAATGCAATTTTAACTTTATTTTTATTTTGCAATGAATCTTAATAAAAGATAAGGTCAATCATTATAGATGGTTAGTTTGTTTTTGAGATAATTTATTTTAACTCATGGCCAGTTATGTGTTTCATTATCTAGAGTTAAATACAGAATCAATATGTAACTACTAAGTTCTAATATAGAAATAAAAGTTATAAATAAAACTAAAAATATTATGTACAAAGAAATATTTAGAGATTTATGGATTTTCTAACTAATAATTTCCATATTGTGTAATATGTAATTTATTCTATCATATAATAAATCTTATATCTTTTGAATATATTTTTGGTATTTCACATTTTGTTATTATTTAAATAATTTATTTATTATAACCTATGTGCTACACGGGTAGTATCTAACCTAGTTGTTAATAAAACCTAGAATATGAACTAGGAACCTAAAACTCGATTAAACGCGTCTAATGGACTTATATGGTCAAAACTGCAATTTATGGTGAATTATGTGTCATTATATGTGTTTTTAGATCATAAGATGATTAGTATAGACTTGTTCAATTTATTTGGCTTGTCGATAACGTAAACGGTCGAAAAATCGGCTTTTTAAACGAAACCGACACGACTACTAGGGACTGTTTTAGAACAGCCCCTAAAGTTATAAAATACTCATATATAACATAAGTTAATATATGATAAAAGGACAAGATGGTAAAACTTATTCCTAAACGGTTCGTGTCACGAAAACAGACATGAAAACGTTAAAAGTTATTATTTTAAGAAAATATTAACAAAAAATGAAAATAATATATTTTCACAAGTTAACTTGTAAAACATGATTGATATAGAAAAACAAGTACTTTACATAACTTATAAGTTACATTTTAAACGAAAAACCGAAACGGTTCATTTTAAACATAAAACCGACAAAACCGACGAAGCCGATAAGAATTGTGAAAATTAGAATATTAATATTTTCTTAAAACTTGCCATCTGAAACTTAAAATATTTTATTATATTTATATATTTTAATTGTTATTAATTAATTTAGTTAATTAAATAATAGTTAACGGAAAACCGAACTATGTGTACTCGCTTATTTGCTTATGTGCTTATGTGGTCACTAGATTAAGATTAATAAACTAAAAATTATTATTATAAAAACTAAAACCAAGTTTTTATCAACAAAACGTGTACTAATATAGGAAACGGGATTTTGGAACGCAAGGCTACAAACCGTGAGTTTCTCTATCGAACCCCCTTGTTTTTAACTGTAATTGTTTTAAATCGATATTTGATTGTGTTTTTGGGGGAAAAACATATTTTTCATTTCATATGGATTTTATTGATATTGTAAGGGCATTTTATTTTACAAACCGTGTCAAACCCGGGATGAGTATAATTGGCTAAATAACGGTTAACCCTAGAAAGAGTCACAGAAATATTGGTAGATCTATCGGGGTGACAACCCCCACTTCCAATTGCGTTGGGTTAAAAGTGGGTATATTTTGAATCTGGATTGTATCGTGTTATCAACAATGATAGTCATACGTAATGTTGTACTCTTTGCTCGTCTACAACACCACGATTTGTTTAAGAGTAAAATGCCTATTGTTTTTGGTGATGTAATGACGGTAGATCATTACACACGGATTGGTATTATAATGGTGGTACGCCATTATACACATTATATTTTGGATATAATTTGGGGTGTAGTGACGATTACACACGAATTGATATCGGATATAATGACAGAAGATCATTATATGGATGTTGTTTTCGAATCGTGTGTATATATATGGACTATTTTTATTATAAAGGGAAACTCACCAACACATCGTGTTGTTCGTTATTTTAATATGCTTTTCAGGTAATTAAATGAAGGAAAATTGGATACTAATAATCCAAACTATTACCTATTGACCAATAATAATCCCAACTAACACCCTCACTATCAACAATCCCAACTTTCAATTTTGTTACCAATAACAATCTCACACTAACTAATGACTAACTCCGTTTATTTTTAGTTACACAAATAGTCTCTATAGTTAACACATATCACGGATTTAATTAGAAAAAAAAATCAATCGGACTGAGGTTGACTTCTCCGTTGTCTCTCCTGATTCCAACCTTTGTTTCATGATTCAAAACTTTTATCATATTTTGATTTAATTTCTTTTTCATTTTGCACATGCAATTGGATGTGATTTCTTTATATTTGATTTTATGTTCTCTCACAATCTCACAATCAGATTTGGTAGACGTGAATTGTTTATGGCTGAAGTTTGATATAGCCATAGTTAGAGCTTCGAAATCCTTGATTTGCTAACTTTGTCATAGTTTAAAGTAATTAGGCTTTCTGTCACACCCTGACAAAAGGCGGAACATGACGAGGCGTAACGTAATGATTAGACAGTAGCTCGAAAAACACTAATTAAAGTGACAATAATTATTTGATTCATTAATATCAAAATAAGTACACAAATTCAATAAACAGAACAACAATTACATCATGTTTTGTATTTTGAATAATATCCTAAGGTAAAACTAAATTCTTCGATCTTGAACAATGTAAATTACTTGTACCTGTAGCATGTATAAAATAGAGTTTGTCAACACGAATGTTTGTGAGAATACACAAGTTTTAGTTGAGATACATATATAGATAAAAAGCCACAATTCATATGTAAATGATGAGTATTACTATTTCTATGAAAATGTAAACAACTAAATAGATGTGGACCCGTTCTTATTGATACGAAATCAATGCACTTGGGTAAATGTATGATCATACTAGATGAGGATAGATGAGGATGGGATACCAATCACCAAACATAAAATAAACAATTAAGCACATAGAGCATTTATCATAGAGCATGCAATAATCACACATAACATATATTGAATTGTGTTTTGAATAGATGTGGGAATAAAAATGTGTAATGTAAATAGGGTATACATGTCACCCCCAAAACTTAAAAGATGAAAAAAAATGGGGATATGTAAACTCACCTTGGAGGTAAGGGAGACGCTAACGAGGAGGCGGTTAAAGCGAACAAGTTAGTAAATTCCACGAAGAGTCTCAACAAGAAGTCCTAATTAAAGTTATAATTAAGTAAACAACCTAACGACACAAAAGAACCAGAAAAAGACATGATGGGTTCATAACAGATTTGGGATCGATAAGACATTAAATATATTTACGTTACTTATATAAGAGTTGAATTAAAAGCGTAAATGATATAAATATTTACACAAGTTACTTATCTATTTTTGGACAATAATTTGTTAAATAGACGTATCATATAATTATTTGTATACATATCAAACGAAAACTCATTTTTTTTTAAGTTTTAGCAACGAGAGCTATGCTTAGACAAGTAAAAATTGTTTCTAGTTTATTTATTAATTAATTTATTTATAAAGTTAGGTTAAGCCGGAAACTATATTGATTTTATAATTCTATATGTGTGTGGATGTGAGTGTGTGTGTGTATATCTCCACATACAAAAGTTATAAATGAAAAATTATTTTATAGTTTTGTTGGTGTCTGGACCGTTTAAACGACCAAAGAAATATATATATAATAAAAAAAACAATGGTTTAAATAAAGAGGGGAAAGAAGAAATAAAAAAAAGGCATGCCCGGGGACTCGAACCCGGGTCTCTGGGTGGCTGGGTTTTAACAAGGGTGCTCCAACCAACTGGGCTAGTGGTTCCCTTGGTTAAAGTATGAAACAACAAGATATTTAAACAAACACTGAAAAAGATCCCAAATCCACAAGAACCCTAAATCGCTAAATCCCAATTGAAAGTCAATTGCCCTTTGTCAATTAAAATTGAGAAAGGGCTGTGATTACACGCCTAATTCCGACCCAGAATCACCATTTAATTACATGAATCGAGTTCGTATTGATGGGGAACGACACCTAGGGTTTTACCGCTGAACAGGAGATTAAAATCAAACTTGCACTGCTTCTGAGTTACGATTGGGTTAGGGGTTGTATCAGGAATGTAGTAAGGAATGTGTGAGACGAGTTAATCGAATTATAGGTGCGTATTTATAGCATTACGAGGTCTAGGTAGCACCGTCGATACCGAAGTATTCGGGCGGGTTGGCACTCTTGAATTGTTTGAGGAGGTAAGCAATTGGGTTCGGTATTGTGGATGATGTAGGGGCATTCACAGTTTGGAGTTGAGAGATGATTGTTGGGAGGGCTTCCACGATTCCCTTAGCGATGAGGGATGACATGCTACGGCCTGAGTTGCCGGTGCGACGATTACGGTTGATAAGGCGAGAAGAAAACATGCTACAATGACGACACGTGAAAATTTATTATGTTTTGAAAAAAAAATTGTATAACTATGTGAAATTTCAAGTTTTGTGAAAATTCATGAGAATACAAAATAAAATTTTAACAACCTTAACTTCGAGTATTGATGAAATTGATAATTTGAGAAAATATTCATTCAAATAAAAAAAATCAGGGGAAAAAGAAAATCTCATCATTGATTTAAGAGTGTGATCGTCACATGACCACGTTTGATACAATGAGGGTAGTAGATTCGGTTTCGTTTGGTGTGATATGCTTTGGCTTAATAAGTTCCACACCCTTACTAAACACTCCAGGAATGCAACCGGGTCTCGTGGTTGATTGAGATTTATGCGCATTGCACTTCCTTAGGCTCGCAAGCCTTGGTGTCAAGTGTTCGGTAAACAAGTGTGTCACTCTTACAGTTACTACATATCCGTCACACGAATCTTCCTCAAGGAGAGGGAAGTGAAAATGCGGGATTTCTTAAGGAATTTCCCATTTAAAATCATCCTAAAGTTTTGAAAACAATTTTTAGAGTAAGGCATAGCCTCGGATTAAGTACGTGATTTTTTGTACAAGAATAATATTAAATCATCAAAAAGTATTTAAGCTACTACAATCAATAATATAAGTCAGGGTGCAAACATGTAAATGCATATCATGTATAGGGACCCTAAGCATGCTACTAGGCCGTTATATCTAACCACCTATCTTATAGCCTTCAGATCTGATACCAATCTATCACACCCCGACCAAAGGCGGAACATGCCGGGGCGTAACGTAATGATTAGACAGTAGCTCGAAAGACACTAATTAAAGTGACAATAATTATTTAATTCATTAATATCAAAACAAGTACACAAATTCAATAAATAGAACAACAATTACATCATGTTTTGTATTTTGAATAATATCCTAAGGTAAAACTAAATTCTTCAATCTTGAACAATGTAAATTACTTGTACCTGTAGCATGTATAAAAATAGAGTTTGTCAACACGAATGTTGGTGAGAATACACAAGTTTTAGTTGAGATACATATATAGATAAAAAGCCACAATTCATACGTAAATGATGAGTATTACTATTTCTATGAAAATGTGAACAACTAAATAGATGTGGACCCGTTCTTATTGATACAAAATCAATGTACTTGGGTAAATGTATGATCATACTAGATGAGGATAGATGAGGATGAGATACCAACCACCAAACATAAAATAAACAATTAAGCACATAGAGCATTTATCATAGAGCATGCAATAATCACACATAACATATATTGAATTGTGTTTTGAATAGATGTGGGAATAAAAATATGTAATGTAAATAGGGTATACATGCCACCCCCAAAACTTAAAAGATGAAAAAAAGGGGGATATGTAAACTCACCTTGGAGGTAAGGGAGACGCTAACGAGGAGGCGGTTAAAGCGAACAAGTTAGTAAATTCCACGGAGAGTCTCAACAATAAGTCCTAATTAAAATTATAATTAAGTAAACAATCTAACGACACAAAAGAACCAGAAAAAGACATGATGGGTTCATAACGGATTTGGGATCGATAAGACATTAAATATATTTACGTTACTTATATAAGAGTTGAATTAAAAGCGTAAATGATATAAATATTTACACAAGTTACTTATCTGCTTTTGGACAATAATTTGTTAAATAGACGTATCATATAATTATTTGTATACATATCAAACAAAAACTCATTTTTTTTTAAATTTTAGCGACGAAAGCTATGCTTAGACAAGTAAAAATTGTTTCTAGTTTATTTATTAATTAATTTATCTATAAAGTTCGGTTAAGCCGGAAACTATATTGATTTTATAATTCTATATGTGTGTGTGTGTATCTCCACATACAAAAGTTATAAATGAAAAATTATTTTATAGTTTTGTTGGTGTCTGAACCGTTTAAACGACCAAAGAAATATATATAATAAAAGAACAATGGTTTAAATAAAGAGGGGAAAGAAGAAAGAAACAAAAAAAAATAAATAAAAAAGGCCTGCCCAGGGACTCGAACCCGGGTCTCTGGGTGGCTGGGTTTTAACAAGGGTGCTCCAACCAACTAGACTAGTGGTTCCCTTGGTTAATGTATGAAACAACAAGATATCTAAACAAACACTGAAACATATCCCAAATCCACAAGAACCCTAAATCGCTAAATCCCAATTGAAAGTCAATTGCCCTTTGTCAATTAAAATTGATAAAGGGTTGTGATTACATGCCTAATTCCGACCCAGAATCACCATTTAATTACCTGAATTGAGTTCGTATTGATGGGGAACGACACCTAGGGTTTTACGGCTGAACACGAGATTAAAATCATAGTTGCACTGCTTCTGAGTTACGATTGGGTTAGGGGTTGTATCAGGAATGTAGTAAGGAATGTGTGAGACGAGTTAATCGAATTATAGGTGCGTATTTATAGCATTACGAGGTCTAGGTCAGCCGAGGTTCATAACCGATTAGTTTGGTTGTTAATTACGTGATTATGGTATGATTTAGACGCGTTTTGACCATTTAACGACTTGCCAATTACAATTCCATGATTCCTGGCGTGGATTTCGGGTCAAGAAAGCAAGGAGGGGGGTGCTGCTCGACGGGAATAAGGAAAGAAGAAAAGAGAAAAAAAATAACTTTTAAATAAATTGCATTTTGGTCCCTGGTCTATGGATATGGATTCAAAAGTTAATCAAAGTTGGCTAAGGTTGATTTTTACAATCTTATAACTAAAATCAAATAAATAAATAATAATAATAATAATAATAATAATAATAAAAGAATTTAAACGAGTCGGGTTTTCGAGTCCGAAAATTGACGAATATTACACTTTCTATTATCATAGTTTTGTCTCGTAATTACGTTATCGCAGATTCGTTTAATTCTCTTAATGAGCTCGTTGAAGTGCTAGCTCCGGCACTCGCCGTGCACCACTCGTAGCCGCTGCCGACTGCGGTGAAAGATTTTTGCTTTGAATTTGTGGATTATGTTTGTTCTTACTTCAAATCTATCAACGTCAGTGTGATAGAAAGAAAACAGTGGTTCATGGCTCAAGCTGCTGGCGACGGGTGGTGGCGGCCGGTGGTTGTCATGGCCGGAAATATAGAGAATTCAAGAAGGAGCTCATAGTTCATGTGAGTGAGTTTTTTTTTCTTTTTTTATATTAAATCTGTAATATGTGTTAACCTTGGGGACTATTTTTATCATTAAAATTAAACGGAGTTAGTCATCAGTTAGTGTGGGATTGTTATTGGTAACAAAGTTAAAAGTTAGGATTGTTAATAGTTAGATTGTTAGTTGGGATTATTATTGGTCAATAGGTAATAGTTTGGATTATTAGTATCCAATTTTCCTTAAATGAAGGATGGAAGCTTCGCGAAGAGTGCGGGAAAATAGTGACGTGTGTTTGAATGAAAAATGTTGACTTTATGTTGAACTTGTAATTTGAATAAAAATCATGTAATATGACACGCGTAATAACTCTAATAGTTAAATAAAGTTCAACGTTCATTAGAAATTTATACTTAATTGTGATTGGCTGAAACGACGTCTGTCACCACCCGGAAGACTTGGTCAAAGTATTCCACTGTTTAAAATTTAGATTTCGGGGTGTGAAAATTATCAGACGAACGGATTTGGGCAAGTGTAAGCTCATAAATAGTGGGTTTCGCGGGACCCATCTACCTATATCACCCTTTATGCAGCTAGTTCGGGTGAGAGTGTCTACAAATCAACGATAGAAATTGATTAAGTTTAATTATACAGGAATGTAAAACCTTCACAGTCAAATAGGACTATCGATACATTTCAAATTAGACGTATTGATTGTCTTGACTTGTTATCATATAAAAGTATATTTTATATCTTGTAATGATGGAATAGCGGGCTCCACCACTCCCATATTTACTTTCATAAAAATAGAGTGGCGTGTCATTTTTATTGCATCTAAGGCTAAGGGGTGTGGGGGGCTCTAATAGGGCTCTAGTGGGGGCTCCAGCCAATAATATTATGACGTGTGGCAGAGAGAGAAACTGGATAAGGGGGGTGTTGGAGCCCCCGTTGGAGCCCCTGGCCCTGGTGTGGAGGGGCTCCAGCTAATATATATTTTTTAATTAATTCCACACCCCTCAACGGCTCTTTTTCGAACTCCAAGACACCTTTTATCTCTCTTCTCCCGCGACCAGCCTCACGCCTGCCTGAATTTCCGCGCTCGCGCCCCGCTCGCGCCCCTGTTCGCGCCCCGGTGGTGTGGGGTTAGCTCCCCGGGGCGCGAGCGGAGGGGCTCTAGCGCCCCGGTTAGCGCCCCACACCCCTCAGCCTAATTCTTACCACATCAAAGTTATTGTTGATAATACTTTTCGTATAGCATTGACTTTCGGATTTACAGCTCCTTCCAAGATGAGAACCCATAAAATCTCATGTTTTAATTAGGCATATTCAATAATAGTTTCAAAGCACCTTTTAAAGTTGGTTGGGCCTACCAACACATCATAATTTAATTGTGTTTTTGTCTTTTTAATATCTTATATACCGTTAGAATTTTAAAAACCAATCCCAATTTTTCTATCTTACAAAAAAAATATATAATAATATTTCAAGGGACATTTTCGAAGCTTCTTTTATTTTTATTTTAATTTGATTATTATTTTGAAATTTTTAATATTTTTTGGATTTTTTTGTTGTTTTAAATAAATATATTTTTTCGTTTTCATTTTTCATTTTACCTAAAAACATCAATTTCTCATCCCCATACTTAAATATTACGTTGTTCTCAATATGTGAAAGGAAAAAAGACAAAAAAAAAAAGAATAAAACAGAAATATAATTAAATAAAACAAAGAAGAAAGAAAATGGGAAACTCCTCTGGTATATATTGCAGTTCATTAATTTTCGAATCTGAAAACCCGATCCGTTTAAACTTTTGGGTCATTACTTATGTTCATTTATGATAAATTATTTGGGCATTTTAGATCCATTTTCAAGTTTAAAAATGCTTATTTTGGCTTGAAATCGTACTATATAAAGTCCAGGGCCTAAATTAGTCAAAATTCAAAAATCTATTTTCTATTTCGTCCATAGAGGTACGCGAAGAATTTGGAAGTTTTCCCTTTGCGTTACTCGAAGAAGTCGCAAACCAGCCAAGCGCTTTTTGTGTCGGTTTCGTTTATTTTGGTAACCCGATTTCGTGCATCTTTCTAGTTCTGGTAACCCAATTAATTCGTAATCAAACAGTTTTCTTGTTCCCTAAGTTTAGTTGATTCTACATAAACCACTCCTAGCTATTGCAAATCATTTTCCCTAACTCCCTTTACACTCATTTCACGTTCTTGGTGCCCGAATGCTCGATTTTGCTAGTTTTGACTTTAGAAGTCCAAGTTGTTCATATTTCTGGGTTTTACTAGTTCCGTCGTTTTTCTAGGTAAGTTGTAAGCATGGAAGTTGTTCATTTTCATATTTTAAATGAAAGCCCTCAATTAAATTTATTTATTGATGAGGTTTGGGTGGTCAATTTCAATTTGGCCCGTTTAAGGTATTTGCAAGTCTAATTTGGGGCTTTTTTTCGTCATGAATCGTCTTGAATTAGCCATTGACCCTTTTATATTTTATTTATATCTCATCCTTTTGGACCTGTTGGACCCGAATTCTGCCACATACCGGCATCCGGGTCAGACACAATCAAACATTCGGTTTCAAAAGTAGAACCTACAGTAAATTTTTAGGAATTTTTAGTCAGCTCGCTTATCTCTCGTTTTCTCCATAACAAGAGTTGTAGCTCGCATTTTAATATAATTCCAGTTCATTTCTTCTCGGTTTTAATAGAGTTTAATATTTTTGGATTTTTAGGAATTTTCAATTAAGTTTGGTCGGCTCGCTTATTCTCGCATTCACATCTACTTTATTAACTCGCCTATATCAAGGGGAGTAATCACATCCCGTTTTTCCTATTTTTGTTTTGGGGGCTTTATGCGTATAAAATTAAATCATTTATCATGTTATCTATATAATATCAATACAATTCCATTATTTGCGTGATTGTGTAATTCCTTGATTAGTTGCTAAATTTTATATGATTATGGGTTTACTGCTTTTGGTTGGTTGATATCTCATTATCATCCTCATAGTATGATCATACGTTGTCAGAGTAACTTGATCCATTGTGTGTTAAGGGGAAATGACATATTTTATTTTGTTATTATACTAATTGTTGTAGTTTACATGTATTTTATTTTGTTATATACTAATTGTTGTACTTTACATGTGGTATCGCTTATATTTTCTCAATATTATCATTATTATATCAAATTATGATTAGTCACTTAAAATGTGTTGTGTTGTTAACAAATTCTTTTTACCCACATCGTTGGTTGTTCTCTCTAATTCGAAGGGAAGAACTTAGATTGTAACGTTGGATAAATTAGAAAGTATTTGTTGAATTTAAATCGATGTAATTGTAATGATTTATTTTATTTCTTTGTAAAATCACATTGTGTACTATTATATGAATGAAATAAATTAGATACTCACATTTGTATTATTTTTAGTGTATTTGAGATATGATACTACTTTAGTTGCGCCCTGACATGTTTCGTCGTATGTTGGTGTGTGAAAAGTTGTGTTCCAATGGCGCAAACGTATAGCATTTAATCGTGGTGCCCTTTACAATTTGATAAAGCTCGTAGCCCCTATCCGATTGGAGGTCAAACAGACTCTAAAACTTAAAAACTAACTCACAATACAAAAATAAATAGGGAACGTAAAACCCGAAAATGAGGGAAAACAAATATAAAAATCTATACAAAATCTACAACTTGCAAAAATTCTACAAAAATGCTAAAAAAATGTAGTTTCAGCCCATCATCATTATACTTCCCCGGGAATAAACTTTATACGAGGCACGTAATGCAAGAATTTTCCGTCACTACAAACGATGTGTCGCTTCACCAAGTGCTTATTCTTTCGCCATTACGCTTATTCGGATGGTGATCCACCCTCAATATGTTTTGATTTATGCTTTTGCGTGCCCTCTCCCGTGGCTTTATCGATTGTGGTGGCCATACACCATTTAGTTCCTCCACAATCGGATATCCTTAACATGACGTGGCAACTGAACTAACGTCAATGACTGCTCCTTCTCTGTTACAACTTCCTCTTCTTCATCGTTTGTTACTTGTTACATGTTTCATCTCCATTGTTAGCTCCTCATGGGTAAGACCTTAAGTAGATAATGTCGCTAACATGGTCAAACTCTTCCTCTTCATCAGGAGTCGGTAAAGCCACAAACAGGGTCAAATTCTTCCTCTTCACCAGTAAGTGTTGAATTAGTTGGAAATTTGAATGGTTAATAGACTTTGACCCAGTAAGCATTGTCTCGATGCAGAGTACGCCGATGTGGTGGTAATTGATGGTGGAGGAGGAGGTGGTGGGCAGGGCCGGCCTTTAGAGAGGGCTGGGTGGTCGACGGCCCCCGGCCCGACACCCCATTCGGCTTGAATTTTATTTTTTTTAAATGTTATATGTATTTTTATGAAAACAATATGTATATCTAATGTTTAAACTCAATTACATAACACCCAGTTTGGCTTAGTGTCAAAGGGGTATGACTCCCAACCAAAAGGTTGTGAGTTCTAGTCTCTTTTGAGACATGTTTAAGCCTATTTTTATACAAAAGTTTTTTATACAACCCAAATCATAACCAAGTATGTCCATTTAAAATTTAAATTGTTTAAAGCCAACAAAATAATTATTTTACTTGAGGCACAAAATATTTTTCGCCATCGACCCAAAATTTTATTTTACCTTCTCGGAGCCGGGCCTGGTGGTGGGTTGAGGATGTGGTGCATGAGTGGCAAACTAATTAAGGGCTATGAAAACATGTTAATTGACAAATGGGTAAAATCTTCGTTGCACATCATCTTCAAGCTTCAAATTTAAAAGGTTTGCTGACCGATTCATATATATGTCATTTAGGTAAGAATCTTACAAACAACCTCTTAGTTGAGCTTGTATGTTTTATTCACATTGATAGCTCCATCATGCAACATGCATGCTTAGATCAGAATGGTTTGTGCATAGAGCAGTTACTTGGCTCTACTATTCAACGAACTGTTTTTGGTTACACATATGGATTGAGTGGATACTAGAACGGCTGTGTGTCTAGTATCAATATAAATAATTAAATAATTACATCATTGCACCATAATTCTTAAGTCGAAAATAAATCAATAGATTATTTGTGGATGGGAAATTTTTTACTAACTGAATTTACTTTACAATTTAATTAACGCTAGTGGTACCGTGGTGGTAAATTTTAATTACCACATCCCCCAGTAATAGAGTTCTAACTACATTCATACCAATCATAGATCCATTATTCTACTTATAATATAACTAAAAAAAACACAAATGAGAGGAAATTAAAGTCACTTAGGATATATGGCTTACCTCAATTGTACATGTTTATTGTTTATTTTTCCTAGTCCACTTGGTGCAGGTGAATTCCTAAACAAAAACCCAAATGCAGGCGACAGCCAATCTATAATGATTAATTGCCACATGTCTAACAGCCTTCTTTTATTTTTCTACTCGTATTTATCAAATCAAAGATTCTGTTTGCATGTAGGAAGCATTAGCAACAACAGAAGTCAATTAATCAATTTTGTTCAAATATAGACGCAAGGGTTCCCCGCTTCCATATTATGTAGTTACAGATTGCCGATCTTAGATAAATACTAACTCAAACTAAATGTTATAATATTTAAACCAAGAGCAAAATTGGAATTTCCTTTAGTTTCAGCTTCGGTTATACCCCTTAGTTCTGAGTATACACTATGTAAGGTCCAAAATATGAGAATGATATAATCAATTAAATGAATCAGCCGTTCATTTCGCACTGTTGGAAGCAACTGGCGACACTAGAAGGGCACTTGTGACAATGAGTTTGGGCGGACAAATTGTGAAACTATCTAGTGTCGCTAGCGACACCTCACGGTTCTTCAGCAGAAGCGACCGCTTGGAGAACAAGGCTGAAAAAACTATAAATGGTGTATTAGGGCTTCATTTGTGTGTGTTGGTCATTGTGTGAGCCACGACCCTGCAGGAGCTCACCCGAGGAAGAAAGTTATCAAATTTATGTTCGGGTTCTAATGAAAATCATAGCTTTCAATCTTTTATTGTCTATTTTATTGTTATTTGATTGTTTGCTTGGCTCATAACTACCCGTCTACCATTTCTATTAAAAAAAACGAGCTTGAAATCAAGATCTTGAGGAATATCCCACTATGTTATGAAATCCTCTTTCATGAAACTCGTAATGCCCTTCAAAAAATCGAGTTTAAACAGTTACGGAGCATGCGCTTGGAGAATCTTAAACCATAACATGCGAGGAAGATAATTGCATAGTGCATAAATAATATACCTAAACAAGCCAAAGTCCACCCGAGCCTTTTCATTAGAATATAGTAGGTGAAATAAAAATAAAGGGTTGACTATATTGAGGAACAATGCATGTATCCCACTAACTATCATGTTGGAAACAATGATTAGTTAAATGAAAAACAGCTCATGTTGGCTACTATAAATTCAAGACTCACATCACCCTCCTAATCACCCTCTTATCATTGTATTGAAGAAATATGGCAATCAAAATACACATTGCACTATTTCTCCAACTTCTGCTGGTTGCTATAATTCTCAGCGTCGCAAATGGCAAAGGCCTAAAATTGGGGTTCTACAAAAAGACATGCCCTAAAGCCGAGGCCATTGTAAAGAGGACAACTGCAAACTACATTTCCAGAGCTCCTTCTCTTGCGGCGCCTTTGCTTCGATTGCATTTTCATGATTGTTTTGTCAGGGTCCGTGCAATAACATAAAACATTTTATACACTTTAATACTTAAAATATAACATGACTTAATAAAATCATGTTTATGCAGGGATGTGACGGTTCTGTGCTACTAAACTCTACAACAAATAACCAAGCGGAGAAAGACGGACCACCAAATCTTTCCCTTAGAGGATTTCAAGTTATTGATGCTGCAAAGACCGCTGTAGAAGCAGCGTGTCCTGGTGTTGTTTCTTGTGCAGATATCTTAGCTTTGGTAGCTCGAGATGCAATCCAGCAGGTGTTTGCCTCTACCCTACCTTGATTGAGCATAAATCTACTCTTTTTTTTTCGGTTGATTTATTATCGTTTTTTTTTTTTTCAGATTAAGGGACCAGCTTGGCCAGTGCCGTTAGGGAGAAGAGATGGAAGAGTATCGAAAGCATCAGAGAGTTTGACCCTACCATCTCCTGCTGCTAACATTACTCAACTCAAAGCAGCTTTTAGTTCTAAGGGCTTAAGTGTTAAAGACCTGGTGGTTCTTTCAGGTATGTTTTAATCCAAATTTACAGCTTATCCATCAACAATTACCTACGATTTCTCAAAATCTCTCTGTCTATATATAGGAGGACACACTGTGGGTACTTCTCATTGCTCTAGCATAGCAACCCGGTTGTATAACTTTACAGGCAAAGGGGACGCCGACCCCTCGCTAGACTCGAACTATGTGAGTCAATTAAAAAGCAAGTGTAAACCCAACGACAGAACCACCCTTATTGAAATGGATCCAGGGAGTTTCAGACGATTCGATGATGATTACTACACTATTGTTTTGAAAAGGAGAGGATTGTTTCAATCAGACGCTGCTCTACTTAACAACAAGAAAACAAGTGCCTACGTCAAGCGTCAAGCACAATCTCATGGGTCTTTATTTTTCAAGGATTTCAAAAAATCAATGGTTAAAATGGGTCAAATTGGAGTTCTAACTGGAAAGGCTGGTGAAATCAGGAAACAGTGTGCTTTAATTAACTAAATAGTTAAGTAACATCATTTTTTTTCCTGAAAAAAAATAAGCTAATGTGTGATTTGATAAAATAACTAGAGATCAAGGCAATTATTGGTTTGTTGATTGTGATGCTCTATATGGATCAAGTTTATTGTTGCTTGGACGTTGATACTTCGTAGTTTTATGGTGTAAATTAATTTTATTGATGTACTTATCTGAATATTCAAAAGTATTCTTTTTTTAATTGAATTAACATAAAATTTCTTTTCTTTTGCTTTGGATGTTTCTAAGAGACCGAAACAATTGGTATCACTAAAATGCTTGGCATGTACTATTGCGTCAAATCAGAATTTAAAACATAAACTAGATGAAACCCGCACTGAATAAAACATAAATAAATCTGCAAACTCCCAAAACAGAATCAACACACATACAACATTGATTCAAAACAACACGAATTTGATCGGTAACAGTTAGGTTCGTTGTATTACCAACACTACAATATACAATATCCCAAAATAAAAACCATAACAAATCTTATTAAAATATACAAATTAAAAAAGCCTTTGTGTCACCAAACCCTGAAAAGAACCTAATCATATATATATATATATATGGGAGGGTTAGCGTACAATAATAGGTTATCGTACATTAGGTACGCGAGACTATACACCACCCGATCCTAATTGCAATTAAAACTACGCGGTGGCATAATTGTAATTAAATCAAAAAATACTTCTTGCACAACAGATCGTCATTTGTTGCAAGCCTTCAACCATAATCAAATCATCCACAAAACTAAAAGCATAATCAAAATCGATAAACCCATTATCGCTATAGTTTAATAATCTTCAAAATGATCAAAAATTGTTGATTTAATCAATAGAATTGATGTGTAAGAGGCTTTAGAATCATCAATCGATTATGGAATTGCAGAAATAACGCACTTAATTGAGCTCTGATTAGGGTTCAAAATTTTATGTTTAAACGTTTTGAAACAAAACTGAAGACCTTTATACGTTCTGGCCAAAAAAGAACATCTTTAATCGTTCTAATACGTTCACAGATGTTTAGGGTGTTCAAAAAAATGAACATTTTTAAGCATTCTAATACGTTCTAAGAAGTTCAGGTTGTTTAAAAAAGTTTAGAAGTTCTGATAAAAGTTTAGAAGTTCTAAGAAGTTCTGGGTGTTCAAAAATGTTTTGAACTTCTCATAAAGTTTAGAAGTTCTGGGTGTTCAGAACTTCTAAAACTAACAAAAAAAAATAAAATTAAACACCTGTAAACATGAAATTGAACACTGAAATCACTTCATATAATCTCACACATTGCCATTTCCATGGGCCTTAGGTCCATGGGCTTAATGGAGTATAAATACCCCTTAAACCCTAATCCTTTCCATTTCCATCCATTCTACACCAAGCCTACACCTTAAAAAACACACATTGCCATTATCGGCCAAAAGCATGAAGGAGAGATCCAAGATCAAACGAACATTGATTCTTGATAAACTTTTGACATCCAAGCTATATACAAGATTTAAAGTTCATAACCAAGATAACCGTGTGACCTAATGAACACGTGAAGGTACGTTCTTGACCTTAAAGTTTATGCTTTTATGAACGGTTGACCTTGAAACTTAAACCAATAGTAGAGCGGGTCTAAACAGACCATAAAGTTACAAACTTGATGATTAAAATGGACTTAATGGGCCTATGGTTTGATACGGTTCATAAAGGAAACCCTAGATCTAGCCTAGAACGTTTTAAATTCGTAAAGGTTTGAGCTTGATACCTAAAATGTGTTAGATATTGATGATGTAATAATATGGGGTGCAAACAGTTAAGAATGGTAGAAAAGGTTGTAAGAAAATTAATGAAATGGGTATCTGAGTTGACATAAGGGTGAAAAGATAGAAAAATATGATCAGACCTGAGTTCTTGGTCAAACACCAGGGTTCTCGGTCAAACACGAGATTTCTCGGTCAAACACGAGGGTTCTCGGTCAAATACGAGAGTTCTCGGTCAAACACGAGGGTTCTCGGTCAAATAGGGGTTTTCGGTCAAGAATAAGATTTCAGTCAAACATGGGTTCTCGGTCAACATGGTTCTCTGCCTTGAGTTCTTTGCCACCCAGTTTCTGTTTGGTTTGGGCCTGATTCCCAGTTGGGCCCACATGCCATACTGGACAGTGGGTTTGACCTAGCCAAGATGGTAATCCCATATTCTAATTTAAAACAAAACCGGCCCACCCCTTAAACTAAACAAACGAGCCCAACATAGAAAATAGGTTGGTTAATTAAGGTACCGACTTAATTAATTATACAGTTAATTAACGAATATATATATATATATATATATATATATATATTTAACAGTTAGCCGAGCTCAGTTAAAGAAGGGAATAACGATTAACGGAGAGCGTAACATGATCTAGGTGAGTTTCTAGCCACAATCCTTGTTATGTTTTCGGGGCTGTGTGCATACTCGATGTGATTATTTAATACACTTACCTTAAGTGGTAAGTTTATGCCTATTATGATATATGTGAAGGTTATGAATGAATGCTTGACGGTACATGAACGATCTTCGGATATTGTGTTAGTGCACGGTTTTGCGTCTCGAGTCTTTGTTATTATTGTTTTGTCTTTATTATAATTATAATAGAAAAGATATTATTATTATAGTGTAGTTCGTTAAAGAAAGTCTAGTTCGTTAAGGGTGTTTAACGAACTAGACAGTTAAGTTAAGTTATCACCATTCGTTAAGGATGTTTAACGAATGGGATGTAGTTAGTTATGTTTATAGTTATTTGTAATGTAACGAAGTGGAGTCTAATTCGTTACGGAATGTGTAACGAATTAGCTCCATCTTCCATATATAGAGGTTCATACCTCTAGTTATTTAATTTTTGGTTTAAACGTATTGATACTCTGTCAAATTCTCTGTCAATCCAAACTTCATATAATATATACATAATTAACATATTACAACTAATATAACACATATATATATCAATATAAGAGTAATTTATGGACTAGATCCTGTTAATCGTATTAACACCTTAGATATGTGTTCTTCGTAATCAGATCTGAGGTTCAAACAAGTGGTATCAGAGCTTTCGGCCGTTCGAATTTCTCTTGATTGTGTTATTGGATTGATAATTGAATCAGTTTCAATTTGGTTTTGGTTTTATTAGGTTTAGTTTGAATTAAACTGAATTAATAAGTGAATTGGTTGTTTATGGATTGATTTGAGGTTGAATTGTGTTCGGTAAGGTATTGGAAGTGTGTGGTTGATTGGAATTGGTAATTGGATTTGATTTGTGTTGGTTGCGATTGGATCTCAATTGGTACGAAACAAGGTGTGTGTTTGGATCGATTGTGATCGGATTTGGTTAAGTTAGTGTCCGAGAGGTTGCGATTTGGATTCGCGAATAGTGTACGAGTACTTTGATATATCAAGTGAACGATTTGGTGATATATTGAAGAAGTATTACGGATTTGGTTTGGTACTGTGTGTTCATCAGTTTTCTAGAATTCTGGAAATTGATGATGAAGATTTGAAGATTTTCATCATCTGTTAAAGATTCGTTAATTTTAAGTAATTCTTTACCCCGGTTCGTCATCAAAGTTAATTCGTGTTTTCTGATTTGTCTAACACGTGGTCTAATTCGTTACTTAAACCACTAGCAAACTCGTTCCACGTAGCAAAGTTTGTTAGAACCGTTTTAACAACCTGATTCGCTAATTGTAGTTGATTCGTTATCAACTGTAGCTACTTCGTGTTCCTTGATTCGTCACTCTGAATTATTGATTTGTTATTCTGATTCGTTTAGTTGACTCAGAGATTCGTTACTTTGATTCATTACACTGAATTTGGATAAGTTAATCTAATTAGTTAGTCTGATTCGTTGACTAGTTCACTTAGTTCGGTTCACTGTTCCTTATTCGTTACTCACATAACAATCAATTCGTACAATTGATTCGTTATTTCAGTTCGTTACACCTACTGTTCTCAGTTTGTTAAACATTTTCATTTTTAATCCTTGAGGTTTGATTGATTGTTAATTTGCAAGATGGCTAGTTTCTATGCGTTAGCTTCTCAAAACGCACTTATGCAACAAATGTTACACTTGGACGCTGAAATCGGATCTCATTCCAAATGTCCTCGTTTAATGAAATTTAGTGATTTTGCAAAGTCAGAACCACGCTTTCGTGCTCATCTTGGTTCAGTTCATCCCGATTATTCCTATTTTCTCGATGAAGTTTATACTGTACCTATGATTGGTGATGAGACTATTGGTTTTACTCCTAAGGCATTTTCAAAGTATTCCCAAGAAGAGAAGAAGGACTTAGAGATCGAGACGAAAGCGTATTCTACTCTTACTATGGCTTTACCTAATAATATAGTCCATCAAGTTGGAAGTATTAAGATCGTTGCGTCTTTGTTTCAACATGTTAAGATGAGAAGTATGTGAAATACTGAGGAAAGTAAAAAGGTAATGTTGAAGTTTCAATTTCGAAACTTTAACTTGCTGAAAGGAGAGACTGTGGAAGAAATGACTAAAAGATTTAATCATCTTTATCGCTGAGATGTTTAAATTAAATATGGAACCGAGTGAATCTGATAAAATTGATACGGTGAAGAATGCTTTGCCTGCATCATATTCTACTTTCCTTGTGGGGTTGAAAGAAAATAATTATTTCAAAAATAAAGATTTGACTGCTTCAGAGTTTATGCAAAAGATCGAAGCTAGAGAATATGATTTAAAGTGTCAAAATCATCGAAAGATTATCCATCTTTCTATGTAGGTAGTATGCCTTTAAGCAGCACTACTGCTCCAATCACTGCTTTTCTCACGCAAAATGCCAATATGGGATCTTCGTCTTGTAGTGATCCGAATGCTTGTATTAAGGAATCTAGTTATACTGTAAACAATGGTAATTCTGGTGGATTTTCTTCTTCAAAAAACTTTACTTCATCTTCATTTACTCCACCACCGAATGTGAATATCAAAGAAGCCGAACAGAACTTTTCATTTCTTTGTGCTTTTATGACGTCATATGAGAATTTGGTTGGTAGTAAAATTGCATCAAGTGAATTGACTTTTGAAGATTATGATCAAGTAGACCCAGATGATTTGGAACTTATGGATCTTAAATGGAACATGACGATGATCGTGAGAAAAGTGAAGAAGTTTATGCAAAGAACTGGTTAAGATTTACATGCATTGAACAAGAAGATTGGGTTTGATAAGCTAAAAGTCAAGTGTTTCAACTGTCAAGAATTTGGTCACTTCGCGAAAGATTGTGACAAACCGAAGAAAGAATATAATGGACCTCGAAAGAGTGATAATGCTGATAAACCATCTGGTGGTAAACCGTCTGCTTCAGGATCACAAGCTTTACTTTATGTTGCTGATGGAACTGATTGGTCTCAACGTTTATTATGCAATGAGAATCAAGAAAATTTGGCTATGTTTGAGACACATGAATGATTTCAAGATGCAAGAGGATCTGATTCTACAACTAACATGTAAAGAAGATGCTTTGAAGAAGAATTATGATGAAGATCCAGATGAATCAGGTGCCTGAGGAAGTTAGCCGAAACAAACTCACTGTTCATCTTCTGGTATTGGTACTAGTGGATCTGCTGAGGATGCGGGAAAATAGTTGATTGTTTATCATGATTCTACAAATGTTAAACCAATTGAGATGATAAAAGCCAATATTGTGTTATTTATGGATTACAAGGTTGGTGTCGTCATTAGTACTGCTAATATTGATGAGATAGAAGTGGGGCAGTACGTTGATCGGTCGTTGACACGAGAGCGGTTTTCTATACTGTTGGGATTGAATGAAGATGAGCTGAACGTGTTAGAGACTGAGAATGATGTGGAAGTGGAGAATGACGAGGAAATCTTGAATGATCCAACGATTCAAATGAACACGTCATTTATTTATGAAGATGAGGAGGTTGAGATTGAGGACGTGACGGCTGAGGAATACCCTGATCTGTTTCAAAGAACTAATGTTGATCAGGGTGCTCCTGTATTTACAGTAAAAAATGTTAAAGCAGCCGAAGACCACTTGGATAAAATGTCAAAGGGTAAGAGTATTGATACGAGATTCGACTCAAAGCCAAATCCAAATGTTGCTGACATTCAAGGATGGTTTGCTTGTTGAAACAAGAAAACTTGAAAGATTATAGATGCATACAAATATGTTGATGAAGAACGAAAGTAGGAAGCCATTGCACGTGCTTATGCCAATCAGATGACTTCTTTCAAGGTCGTGTCAAAAGTTCGAGGTGATATTATTTCATTGTCAAAAGTTCGAGGTGATATTATTTCATGGCTTTTCGATTCTGATTTAAAGGTCTGTATCATCAAATGGGAGAACGGCGTTCAAATTATGAAAACATTACTAACGTTCTCTCATTACCGCGATGGGATGTCCGTACCCTCGCGTGTCGACCTTTCATCAATCGTGGTGGAGATCGTCAAGCAGAATGGTTTCATCAACATTTGCTTTTCGAGGTCAACCGCGGGTTTAAATTGTTTAAGCCGCAGATTCCAATACCTAAACGCATTGACGAGAGAGATCCAAGAACGGGTTAGAGGAAGCTTGTGCTTAAAGTGAATCCACCAAAGACTATGAAGACTGTGCCAGTCAAGATGCTAAATCAGCATATTTATTTGTCTTTCAACCGTTGGTACTATGAAAATCGTACTGGCGAGCCCGTTATTGTTTTGGGAAAGGGAATAAAGACCGAGCTAATTAAGATTATTGATCTGATGTGGCTCGTGAACTTGAATGAGATCGACAATGATGAGCTGTTTAAGAATAAGATATTAATCGAGCGCCGTGAAGATTATGACCGAGTAATGCAATTTCAACGTGTTGTTCGTGTTTGTCATGAGTTGGGGATTCCCAGCTACAGAGACTAGCAGACGAAGCATTTCAAATAACTTAAAGACAAAGAGCTCAAGACGAGGGGATGTCAGTTAGTGCACGGTTTTGCGTCTCGATTCTTTGTATTTATTGTTTTATCATTATTATCAATATAATAGAAAAGATATTATTATTAAAGTCTAGTTCGTTAAAGTAAGTCTAGTTCGTTAAGAATGTTTAATGAATTAGATAGTTAAGTTAAGTTATCCCCATTCGTTAAGGATGTTTAACGAATGGGATGTAGTTCGTTATGTTCATTGTTATTTGTAATGTAACGAAGTGGAGTCTAATTCGTTACAGAATGTGTAACGAATTAGCTCCATCTTCTATATATAGAGGTTCATACCTCTGGTTATTTAAGTTTTGGTTTTAACATATTGATACTCTGTCAAATTCTCTGTCGATCCAAACTTCATATAATACATACATAATTAACATATTACAACTAATATAACATATATATATATATATCAATATAAGAGTAATCTATGGACTAGATCCTGTTAATCATATTAACACCTTAGATCTGTGTTCTTCGTAATCAGATCTGAGATTCAAACATATTGCATGTATTATGAGGAGATAACTTGAAGATGTGATTGTTTATATATATATATATATATATATATAATGTATATATGATGTATGTATGTTATAGATTGCTGAGTATGTAAGAAAGGATATAAAATTTATAAAAAGAAAAAGGAAATTTTGATATGAAGGAGTTGACGGTAAAGGGTGGCAGACCCTAATAATATATGTGAAAGAGGGTGGCAGACCCTAATAATATATATGAGGTTATAGGGCAAGAGGCTCTTTAAGGGTGGCAGACCCTAATAATATCTGTGAGGTTATAGGGCGAAAGGCTCTTCAAAACGTATAAGTATGTATGTAAAGAAAGAAAAAATATGAAGTACGAAAGAAGGAAAGTATGAAAGTAAGAATGAAAGTATATACTTACGTATGTATGAAAGAAAGTAAAGAAGGTCATGTATGTAATATAAGAATGTATTGTATGCTACTTGTATTAACTAGAACTCACTCTGCATAACTGACTTTTAGTATGCACGCAGGTGAATAGATTGAAACAGTTAGCTTGAGGAGGACACATGGCAGGGTTGAACGAGGTTGGCATCTGAAGATTTGGCGTGATGTTTTGATACTATAATTTAAGTTATGTTTTAAAAGACATAATATGGATGTTTGTAACGAATGATTTAGTTTTATTATTTCCACGAAAGTTTTAATTAAATCTAATATTTCGAATTGTGTTTATGAGTAAATCAAACATCCAAAGTGAGGCACCGGTATCGGGGCCTTACAAGTTAGTATCAGAGAAAAGTTCGAGAGATTTAAGCATCCTACATGCTTAGACTCGAACATAGAATGGGATTAAAGTAATAAAGGAAAGAAGATGCCAGTTCAAGATAGCGATATGTCACTCAAGCAAGCTCAGTAAAGGTAAGGTGTATGGTTAGATAATAAATGTTAATGTTAGCTTAATTGCTAAAGAAAGGATATGTGAATGTTAGGGATGGGATTAATTAATTGTTTTGATTTATTAACTGTTTGAAAGTAGAACCATCACAAATAGACTCATAAGGGAAGTGTATAGGACACGGACGAGGGAAGTGCAGCTGGACGAAACCCGAGCAACAATGAAGGGCATCAGCTTGACCCTGCAGTTCAAGTAGCCATTGTTCAAGCTGTAGCAGCTGCTGTGAAGAACTTGACTCCTGAAGAGTGTGCTAGAAGCCAGGGAAGAGCTGAGAAGTCTGGAGAAAAGAGTAAGAAGAATGATGAGAGAGAGAAGGAGGAATCAAGTGTGGTTAAGTATGTGAAAGTTGATGACAAGAAAAGAGGCCGAGGTGGGTGCAACTATAAGTCCTTCAAAGGATGTGACCCAAAGCTAAATGGTTTCGGAGACACAATCTCTACTCTCTAATGGACAACCACTATGGACAAGGTTATCCGCATTAGCGAGTGCCATCCCGATCAAGCTGTGGGATATGATACCCAATCGTTTGGTGATGAGGAAATGTACTGGTGGGAGTCGGTTGAGCAGAGGAAGAGTGGGGAAGAGATAAAGGCGATGAGATAGGATGATCTAAAGGAGTTGGTAATGAAGAGGTTCTGTGCTGATCCATAAGTTGAAAGGGTTGAGATGAAGTTTCTGAATTTGAAAGCGGGTAAGATGGCACACCGCGAGTACACTACTGAATTCAACCACCTGTCTCGGCTCGTGCCAGACATGTTGAACACTGAGGCCATATGAATCAAGTGCTATGTGAGGGAGGCTACCGCAGAACGTCCGCACATTAGTCAAGACTAGTAAACCTGCTACATTTAACTCTGCTGTCAAACTCGCATATATGGTTTACAATGATCTGGTCGTGGACGATGTGGTGGAAGAAGAGAAGAAGGAGAAGAAATGGGTTGTTCTTTCTAAACGACCTGGTACTCCATTGTGGAACTCCAAGGATAAGAAACAGAAGGTGTGGGAAATGAAGTCGTGTAAGAATTGTGGTAAGATGCACGGTGGTGAGTGCAAGTGAGGTACCGGTTCTAATGTGTGCTATAAGTGTGGGAGATCTTATGGTGGAGAGTGCAGGCTAGGGTCAAAAAATGCTTGTTACAAATGTGGGAAGATTGGGCATTATGCGCATGAATGTAACGCCGAACCCACATGTTACAAATGCCGGAAGAAGGGTCATATGGCCAGAGAATGTACGGAAGCTGGTGGTGGTGGAAAGAAAGAAGCTGAAGAAGCAAGGCCAAATACCAGAGCCTACATGCTGACTCAGGAGCAAGCCAAACAGATTCCAGACGATGTGGGAGGTACGTTTTTAGTAAACGGTGTTTCTTCTTCGGTATTATTTGATTCGAGTGCGAATAGAATTTTCGTAGCTACACCATTTAGTAAGTTAGGTAAAATGAGATGTTGTCGAGTGTCTGAAACCTTAATAGTAGAAACCGCTAGTGATACCTCGGTTAAAATAATGAAAGTGGTTATAGACTGTAAGATAGATTTAGGGGGACATGAGTTCCCTGTTACCTTATATGTTATTACCTTAGGAGGGTCTATGTGGTTATGGGGTTGGATTGGTTGTTTGAGTGTGAAGCTCAGATAGTGTGTAAGAGTAGGATAATAAGGCTAAAGTCCTTGGATGGTTGTGTGGTGACGGTTTTTGGTGATAAGGAAAGTTCTGGGCTCAATGTCATTTCGATGATAAAAGCCGATGGTTTGTTAAGGAGAGGGTGTGGTGCCTACCTGGCGTATGTTGTCAACGCTACGGCCGATACGAAAGAAATGAAAGATGTTCCTATTGTGTGCGACTACCCAGAAGTATTCCCTGAGGATCTTCCGGGGTTGCCAACGGTGTGAGAGATAGAATTATAGATAGATTTAGTACCAGGAGCTCAACCCGTCGCAAAAGCGCTTACCGTCTAGCGCCGTCTGAAATGAAAGAACTGATGTCCCAACTGCAAGAACTCCTCGACAAAGGTTTCATAAGACCAAGTGTTTCCTCGTGGGGCGCACCAGTGTTGTTTGTGAAGAAGAAGGATGGGAGTATGAGAATGTGCATAGACTATCGCGAGGTAAATAAGCTTACAGTAAAAAAATAGATATTGTTAGGACCGATCGGGAGACGGTTTCCCAACGATTCTCGGGGGCAACGTGTTAGAGTGCGGAATCCTACTAACACGGCGACTCGGTGGTAATCAACGACACAAACGGTAGCAATTCCTAGGATGATATGACGACCAGGTGCGGAGGAAAGGACCGAAGGGGTTGACGGGCAGAGAGGATTTCCGGGGAACAGGTCGGCTGTGTATGTGTGTTATGTGTGCTCTCTCTTTCTGAAAATCCCTAAGTAACGTTTATATATCGAAGACTCATTCGATCGGATGAGTCTCTCATTCGATCGAGTGAAGCTTTGTTCGATCGAATGAGCCTGGTTCGATCGAATCAACCTTTTGTTCAATCGAACCAGTTTTCGTTTGACATTTACAATACGTTAACTAGGTTTCACTATCTTTAGTCTCACGCCGACCTACCCTGATAGAACTGGGGACATATATATGACATTTCATGTCCTAACAAACTCCCCCTTGGAGCCAGTTCTATTTATGTTTTAACCAATCGAGATTTCTTGCTCGACTGCAACTCCCCCTTGGAGTTATCTCTCCCTCTCTGTTCTCAAAGCTAGTGGTGCCCTCATTGCATCCACCAAACTCCTGTCTTCATGGAGTTATCTCACGATCCAATGGTGCAGTCCGTCAGACTTACCATAGGTTCCACATATCATGAGATGCTGTCAAATGGAATATAAGATTAACATTTAAGCACAGTTGTAGTAGATTATCAAACATGAAAGTAAAGCATAATCTAGCACAATATTCCAAAGTATATTAAAATCACTCCAAAAACAATTACAACCAGAAGATAAAACTTTGAATTACAAAGAAACCAAATAAACAAAACATATAACAATTAATCACTGGTTCCCTGTGTATATTTCTTCTGTTGTTCCTTCCAGTTAGATCCTGCATGTATGTCATAGGCAAAACAGATCCTAATGACATTTCTGTACTTTAGCGCTTGCTCCATGTCGTCGGGGGCATAAAGAATTTCTGTCTTGTATAGAGTAAAAACATCCTCCCTTGACAAGTTGGTGAGCCACATAGGATCAAAAATGCGGATTGTGCTCCAATTACCATTGTCGTTGAGCACTATAACTGCTTCATGTAGTCTTCCGTCGTAGTACCAATGCCTGAACGATTTGTAGAAGTCCTGCTTCATCTTTCGTAGCGGAATCTTCTTCATTGTAAGTGGTGGCATGTACTTCAAAATGACTTTCGGCCTGTTGGTGATCGGATCGATCTCCTTTTTACTTGTATAACGCTTTGGCCTTTGCGGTGTAATCAATCTCCATTTTGAGTTGTATTCCTTTCGTAATACACTCTGATAGTACGATGCGAATGGAGATGAGCTTGCGTATAGCATGTCCAGGTAATTAAGACGATTAAGATCGTAAGTTGGAAGAGTCTTCAAGTCTGTGATTCGTTGATAGTACTCAACCCCCTTTTCCCTTTTGACAGCTACGCAGTTCAGGTCTTTCAGACACGCCCAAGCTAGGATTTCTCCAGAGGTTCTCCGACCCTTAGTATCATATGACTTTGTGTGAGGAATGGTCGGTTTCGCTTGGCGTTTAGACCTGATCTTTTCAAGAATAGCATTGAACGCTTTCTTGCATTCTTCTGTTTTGTCTTTAAATTCGGCTTGATCGGCTTCAGACGGCTGTTTCATAGCATTTGACCTTTCGTCAGCCTTCTTCTGCACTTCCTCCTCGTTTACGTTTTGAAAGAAGCTTGATGAGTTGGGAATATCGTCAGTTTGCGACGTGTAGTACTCAGGATATTCTTCCCTTGTCAAGTCTTCTATTTCGACATCTTCGAAGTGAGGAGGATCGACTTGTGTCGGATCAGCGGCCGTCGGTGATGGTGAGTCGGTTGAAGCCGCTGCAGCAGATGTGGATTCTGTTGAAGGCAAGGCCAGAACTTTGCCTGTTTCTTCGTTTGAAAACTCGAACATTTGCTCTAGCTCTTCTTCCGTGAAGTTGTGCGAAATCTCACCTTCTTCCAAGTCTCCACTTGAGAAGATTTGCTGTTCATCTGGGTTGTCCAAGAGATACGTGAAAAACTCCGCTGCTGTTTTTGACTGCAGCGGTTGGACATTTGATGTATCAGCATCACCTGCTTGATTAATAATCACAACACAGTAAAAAAAAATTTTTTTTTTTTTTTTTAAATAAACATATGTAATATCATAAACGTTAAGTACAAAACAATTACATATGACAATGGAATATAAATAAGGATTACAAGATTTAAACATTAAAATCCTCACTACATTCACTCAAAAATCACTCAGTTACCTTCACCTTCATCATCATCTGAGTTCAGCTCGTCGGTGTCCACATCAACATTAGCTGGACCTTCCAGACGAAGAACGTCTCCTTTAAGCTCAGTCACCTTAGCTTCAAGGTTTCTGTTTGACTCCACAAGGCTTTTATTGGACTCTACCAGGCTTTGATTTGACTCTTTGAGCTCTGTGATAGCAGATCCCTGTTCAGCAACAGTAGCAGTGAGCTGAGTGTTCTCAATCTTCAACCTGTCGTTGTCAGCTTGAAGTTGAGCCATTTGTTCATCTCTGATTCTGTTATGCTCTTCCTGCTGTGTCCTGAACATGAACATCTGCATCATCGCCTTGTGCAGGTCGGCAATTTCAGAAGCGACCTTGGGAGGGAGGGAGATCTCCTGTTGAGGTTGAGGAGGAGGTGGCGGTGCGGACTGAGGTGTTGGAGGAGGAGCTTGTTGTGCTGGAGGAGCAGTAGAAGAGGTCCCAACTGATGGTAACATTGCGGGACGAGGTTGGCTGGGAAATAAATTCCTGTACTTTCGAGTAACCTTCCTCTTTTGTCTCTTCGCCGGCCTTTCTTCACCTGTCGGTTGATCAGCAGGCTGCTCCTCAAACACTACTTCTTCACCGGTTTCCAAATCTTCAACATTTAAGTAGGTATCAGCTTCCTTCTCTGCATCAGTCCTGGTGTCCTCAGGGACTACTTCCTCTTCAGTGTCTGATTCATCACTGGTTTTCTGATACGGAAGGTCCTCGACATCTGAGTCACTTGAGGTGTTCCTCCACTTCCTCTTTGGTGGAGCCTGATAAAACGGATTCGCCACATGCCCAAAACAACGTTTGTGTGGGGGCCTTGTTGGACGATCCTTGTACGACTTGAGACGGTTCAAAGTCTCATTCTTCATGTGGTCTAGCTTTACCACATCTCCGTCATTCTCTTTCAACAGCCCCGGTGCCTGGTCATCAACTATCATCTGCACAAACCTCGGGTACCGTAGAAACTTCTCACCCGCCCCTTGTTTTATGGTGATGTTTTCCACCATGTGACTGAATGTCATTTGAGAGAAATTGAAGGGGCGGTTCATCACGAGTGCTGCCACGGTGAATTGCATGCTCTCCCTTATCTTATCAAAACTTGTACGTTGAGGACCCAGACAGTGCATCACCACGTGCGCCAGATATTTGAATTCTGGGCACAAATTTGCTTTGAGAAGCAGACCGGCATTGAGATCGCCGTCATACTTCATGCGTGCGAAACATCCTCTCGTTGCTGCAGGATGTAATGTGGTCGGGTCAGAGTCTGTATCTGCAAACCCGCAGACATCTCTAAGAATCTGGGCAGAAACAACAATTTGATGCCCTCGGACTGTGGAGCGTATCACCGACGGCTCGACGGACTTGTCGTGCGTGGCGTTTCTCCAAAACTCCTGTTGAACCGACATTATCGGCTCAACGATCCTTGAGATAGGAATGAAGATCCTTGACCTCTTTAAGAACTTAATCATCTGCGCAAAGTCCTTGCCGTGACTTGATTTTTCATCTAAAAATGCCACAATGTTGTGTTTGATCGACGTTTTGTACGGAGCAATAACCTGTGCAGCTTCAGCCATTGAATCTGTATACATAGACATGTTAAAACAGACAGATATCTAAAAGACTGAATTTGTTAAAAAAAAAAATTTTTTTTTTTTTTTTTTTTTTTTTTTTTTTTTTTTTTTTTAAAACTTCTGGACTGGTTCGATCGAATTATAAAGGATTCGATCGAATGAACTAATCATCCGATCGAGTGAGACATATATTCGATCGATTTAGACTGGTTCGATCGAATGGACTCATTCGATTCCTTCAACCAGAACCCAGATTTCAACGAGACCCGAATCGGTTTTTCGACCGATTAACCACAATCAACATGTGCGAAACATTGAAAGATGTTGTTTACATGTTTTCCAATGACCCTCATGACCCGAAAACTCAAAAAAACTCAGTTTTATTGTCGGGACCGTTTCCGACACCAAAAACGGCCCGAAAACCTATCGAAACGCGGACGAAAATCAATAAAACTTACATTTTTGAAATCTACGCGAAAAAGTGAATAAACTGGTCGGATCAAAAAGAGGTTTTAGCACGATCGATTTTGAGAGGGAAATTTCAAATTCTTTTCGGATGAAAATGTCCGATCGAATGACTTCTGCTATTTATACAGATTTTTGACTCATCCGATCGAATAAACTTGTTCGCTTGACTCATCCGATCGAATGAGACACACTATTCGATCGGATGGATTTCTTCCCTCAAACTGATTTTTCATAATAACTTATCCGATCGATTTGGCACATTCGATTGACTGACTCGATCGAATGGCTACATGTTCGATCGAATGAGGAAAAGTTTTAGAAAAATTTGACTTTTAAACTTCTTATTCCCCGTCATCGATCACGGTGCTTTTGAACCTGCAAGAAAACTTAAACTTTTGACATTTGGTTAGTTAGCATAGAAATTTTCCGATTTTGTGAGCTCAGTTCCTGTAGAACATAAAGATCATAAAACGTTAGTAAACACACAGAAAATATCAGGTCCAACCAACTTCGGTTTTATCGCAACTTCTTCCTTCTCTCATTACACACTTGGTTGCGCAGATAAACGTTTAGCAACCTGCATGAGTTTTTTTCTTTCATTCCTACACACTGAATAAACATTTAGTAGGAACAGACAGGAATCAGACTACCTGTCACAATGATTTCTCATCGACTTTCAAACATTAAGAATAAAATAAAATAACCAAAAATAAAATCTTAATTATTTATTTACAGGGAGGGACAGGGATCAGACTACCTGTCACAATGATTTCTCATCGACATTACAGCAGAATAAAATTAAAGAAAAATTAATTCAGAATAAAAATGTTTTTGAATTTTTGTCTTGTTTCTTTTTATAATATTCAAACTGAAATAAACATCTGTACAAAAAAAAATTTAAAACACATTATTTTTGGTTGAGAAGGATCTATAATAAGAAATCATACAGACGTATATGACTATCTACTGAGATTTTTTTTTTTTTTTTTTTAATATACGAAGTTGAACAAGACATAATGAATATTCTTTTTGTGAGAAAGATCCGAACAGGAATCATACTAATTAAGTGACTGTCACATAGATCCGTGTTGAGCTGTATTATGACATAAAGAAACAGGTTATGAGCATGAAAATAACTTAAAATGGTTTTCATCGTTTCTGTGATACGAGTTAGGTTCAATTATGTCTCAAAATTTAAGTGAATAACAACTCAGAGATTATGATGCCTCCTATCTATTCTCAAAGCGTATTTGGCTTTCCCCAAGTCACCCCGAATTGACTTTGACCCATAGTGTCTGATTAAGGTTGTAAGTGTCTTCATCTGCTTCCCGTTTTCTTTCTTACTCCATGATTGAGAAGTCTTGACATTGTTAACTCTAGAATGTTTCAATAACTCATAAAGAATCATTTTTTTTTTTTTTTTTTTTTTTTTTTTTTTTTTGTGAATGTTACATAGACTTCAGAGTAGTAAAACAATTGCAAGTCCCGAATCTGGATCACTGCAGTTTCTTCATGCACTATCTTTACGGGAATCAGAACACTTATGGGCTCGTGTATGACTGGGTAATCGCTTTTCTGCCTATCATTCGGAAAGATATATATGAAGACAAACAAAACTCTTAAGGAGTTTCCACGTAAAATCGAGTAGATTTAGTTTGTATCACATCTACTTTTACGCACCATAAAAAGCTACCATGACACACAATGACTGTTCTAAAGCCTTTTAAGCCTAATAACTTCACTAGTTAAGCACACAGAATCAGTATATCTATCATTTTCCAAGGTTGGATCAATTTCTCATTTTCTGAATATAAATGAATGTCTTTAAAAAAACGTTTAAATTATTTCGCCCCGATCAAGTCAAAGTCTTCAGGTAAACGGCTATCCTGAAGATCCAATGGATCAACTGGACCGACCACATACGAGTATGTGTCCTTCTAACTAAGTATAACCGACTATTTTTCAGCGAAAGAATAAAAACCATCAAAACCCGCCCCGATCACTTTCAGTCATCTGGTTAATGGCTATCCTCATAATCTACTAGTAGAAATAAGGACCAAAACACATCCGAAAATGTGTCCATCAAACTGAGGTAACCGACATAATTTTAAGCGATAGTGATGTATAAAAATTTAATATAAGAAAAATGAAAATAAGCTGTACAGAAATAGCAAATCTTTTTGATGTCTCAGTATGATAGCGTCTGTGTACTATCACCTTTCTTGTAACAAGATCAACTTCTCAAAATTTTGAAAAATTTTTTAATGTTTTTGGGTTTTTGTATTTTATATTGTTTTTGGTTTTTCTTGAACCTTTTCTCCCCCTAGAATTTATAAAAAACAAAATCTTTTTGGATTTTTTTTTTTAAATTTTTAAGAAAAGAAAAATGAAAACAATTTAAATGATATCTTCAGGAACATCATCTGATATACGTTTAACGCCGTTGATCTCTAGTAAATATAAAAACCGTGGTTTATCAAATGCTTTAGTGAAGAGATCAGCGCGTTGTTCCTGAGTGGGGATTTTTATCACATCGATTAACTTCTTTTCGTAGCAGTCACGAAGGAAGTGATATCGAATTTCGATGTGCTTCGTTTTGCTAAAATGGACCGGATTTTTGGTAATTGAAATTGCAGCAGAATTATCAATATATATGGGAGTAGAAGAACATTCAATACCGTAGTCACGCATTTGTTGCTGAATCCAAATAACTTGAGAACAGCAACTGGCAGCCGCAATATATTCCGCCTCAGCTGTTGAAGTGGAGACTGACGTCTGCTTTTTGCATTGCCACGTTACTAAACGACTTCCAAAGAACTGACATCCTGCTGTTGTTGATTTGTAATCGAGTTTACAACCACCATAATCTGAATCACTATACGCATGAAGATCAAAGTTATCATCATGAGGATACCAAAGACCCCAATCTGGAGTACCCTTCAGATAACGCAAAATTCTTTTGACTGCAATCAGATGGGAGACTTTCGGCTTTGACTGGTAACGTGCACAGAGACACGTAGCAAACATTATGTCTGGCCGAGAAGCAGTCAGGTACATTAGAGATCCGATGATCCCTCTATAGTGAGTTGGATTGATCAATTCACCCTTCTCGTCAGGATTAATCCCGTGATTAACCTCTAAAGGAGTTCTCTGTGAAGAAGAACTCAACATCTCAAACCGTTTCAAGATGTCATTGACGTATTTTGTCTGGTGAATGAAGATACCGGAATCTTTTTGATCAACTTGAAGTCCTAAGAAGAACTTCATCTCACCCATGGAGCTCATTTCAAATTTTTCTTTCATCACTTGTTCGAACTCCTTACAAAGTGTTTTATTCGTGGACCCGAAGATGATGTCGTCCACGTACACTTGTACCATAATTAGATCTCCTTCTTTTTCTTTTGTGAATAACGTGCAGTCAATGGTTCCCCTTCTAAACCCGTTGTTCAGAAGGTGTTTGGATAGTTCTTTATACCAAGCTCTCGGGGCTTGGTGAAGACCGTACAAAGCCTTATTGAGCAGATAGGCTTTGTCCTTGTGATATGGGTCTTCAAAACCTGGAGGTTGTGCCACATATACAGTCTCTTCGATGTGACCGTACAAAAAGGCACTCTTGACGTCCATCTGATATACTTTGAATTTCTTGAAAGATGCATACGCCAA
Organism: Bidens hawaiensis; assembly: GCF_021521415.1. Taxonomy (NCBI): domain Eukaryota; kingdom Viridiplantae; phylum Streptophyta; class Magnoliopsida; order Asterales; family Asteraceae; genus Bidens; species Bidens hawaiensis. The sequence continues at coordinate 57,412 of NW_027496588.1, read as the reverse complement.
GAACATCCGGATTGCCTCCAAACGAGCAACCGGAGCATATACCTCATTGTAGTCTAGGCCTTCGATTTGCCTAAACCCTTGGACCACCAGGCGGGCTTTGTTGCGAACAATCACTCCACGATCATCACGTTTACATTTTAGTACCCACTTAGTGCCAATTTTCTTCTGTCCTTTGGGGAGATCCACCAGCTTCCACACACCAAGTCTTTTAAACTGCAATAATTCCTCTTGCATGGCTGAGACCCAGTTGGAATCTTTCAGCGCATCTGTGGTGCTGTGTGGTTCTTCTTGTGCTAAGAAGCATTCATGGGCATTAAGAGCAACTGATCCTGACTCCATCATTTCTGTGTAGAGACCAAAATTCAGCTGTCGACGAGTTTTGACACCCTGTTGAATGTCCCCTATAATGTTGTCTTGTGGATGATCACGTTCAGTCCTAACAACCGGATTGTCAGGAACGACAACATTTTGTTCCAAGTTTGTTAAGTTCGGCTCAGGAACTGGAGCGGTTTGTTCCATGTTGTTTGTGTTCAGCTCAGGAACTGGAGCGATTTGTTCCATGTTGTTTGTGTTCAGCTCAGGAACTGGAGCGATTTGTTCCATGTTGTTTGTGTTCAGCTCAGGAACTGGAGCGAATTGTGGTGCTGCCTCTGAAGTAGACGTTAGAGGCGGATCTGTGATAGACACATCTTGATTTGACGAGGACGGTTGTGAAATAACATGTGTCGGTGCCGGTCGTACAAAGTCTGTTGGTGTTTCATCTTCAGATTCGGAATCAGATGACTCAAGAACTTGTTCTGTTGACTCTGTGGAAGAAGACGTTGACGGACCAGGATGAGATGAGCGTTGCTGTGATTCATCAGGAGGTGCATTTTGCGCCTCATACATCATTTGAATAGCAACATCATTCAGATTGAATGACTTGACCCATTTGTCAAAGTCAAACAACCAGTCTTCACCTGTCCCTTTGGCTGGTTCTGTGTAGCGTTGAACATCGACGTGATACCATTCTTCAACCAATTTTGTTGATCGGTTGTAGACCCTTTTGAGAGGAACGCTATAACCCAGAAAGTAACCCTTAATAATCTTCTCCTCGAACTTGTTATCAACTTGCCTTTTGAGTAACGTGCAGAGAGCCCCAAATGGTTCCAGGTGCTCTAAGTTAGGCCTTCGACGTTGAAGAAGCTCGAAACTAGTCTTGCCGTGGCGCTTGACAATGCCAACCCGATTCAGTGTGAAACAGGCGTTGGCAATTGCCTCATTCCAAAACGTGACTGGCAACACTGAGTCAGCTAACATGGTTCTTGCTGTCTCGATTAACGTACGGTTTTTCCTTTCAGCAACCCCGTTCATTTGTGGAACATACGGAGCACTGAATTCTTGAACGATGCCTTTTTCTTTGCAGTAAGTATCAACGTTTGCGTTCTTAAACTCTGTACCGTTATCTGACCGAATTCTTCGAACCTTCAGCTTGTATTGCGACTCAAGAGTCGTGACTAGCAGACTAATACACCCAAAAGTTTCAGACTTCGCTTTTAGGAAAAACACCCATGAGAATCTTGAATATTCATCAGTGACCACTAGACAGTATGAGTGCCCAGCAATACTTTTGACGCTGATTGGGCCAAAAAGATCCATATGTAGAAGTTCCAACGGCATATCAATGGAGTGGAAACTCTTAGACTTGTGGGACCTTTTTCGTTGTTTTCCGGCTTTACACTGAACGCATGAATCAGGGAGATGAAAACTTCTTAGATTGACTCCCTCAACCATTCTATTGTGCACCAGCTTGTTCATGTTCCTGACGTTTATGTGTCCCATCCGTTTATGCCAAATGACAGTATCACGTTCGGATGCCTTGGACACAAAACATGTTGCAGTTGGAGATGATGACCCTGCCTTAGCCATATCCAGAATGTAGAGATCACTCTGGCGTGCGGCTGACATTAGAACTTTGTCTTCAGGAAAGTTGACGTCCTTAGACAAGATGTGGCAGTCTCGTTCATCAAACATTACTTTGAAACCTTTGTCGCAGATTTGACTTATGGACAACAGGTTGTTCTCCAACTCTTTGATGAAATTAACTTTCTCAAACGAAACTCGCCCATTAGACACAATTCCTTGGGCCGTGATAAAACCTCCTTGATTTCCTGCAAAGGAAACTGCACCTCCTTTTATTTGTCTGACATTTGAAAGAAGATTCATGTTTCCAGTCATGTGCCTGGAAGCTCCTGAGTCTATGATCCACATGTTGAATCTTGGATCATATCGAGCAACCTGCACACAAAGACAAAAGGTTTAAATATCATTGGAAACCCAAGCCCTTAAGGTCTTGGGTTTTCCATCTTCATCACGAATGAACAATTCAATCCATTTACCCTCATTAACACTGTTTTCAGATTTGACGTTGTTATCAACAGTGTTAGTTTTCTTTGGTTTCCAAAAGTCAGTCTTCTTCTCAACATGTTTGAGATAGCTGGTTGAAGACTGGGTTTCACTTGTCGAAGTGGAAACACTTGGATCTGAGGGGTTTGGGGATTGGTGTGGTGAGGTTGGCTGAGGTTTCCGAGGAGAAACCGACCTCGGTGTGTGAAACCGTTCTTGACCTTGAATGTCAATGGTCGGTCTCCTCCTAGGAGGTGACTTGACATACCTCGGATCCGGAGTCGATATGTACTGCTTAGGATCCGTGTACTTATAGCAAAATCTTGCTATATGCCCTACCTCTCCACACGAAAAACAGTAGTTTCTCCCCCTTTGACTTGGTGGAGAGAAATAACTCTGGTTTTGTCTGTTATCATAGTACCCCCTGGATTTGACATTTTGGGGTGGAGTTTGTCTAGGAGGGTGTTTTGGGAAATTATGTTTTTCATTAACGTTACCCTCCTTTACAAACTGGGTACTATGTTCCACATAGACTTTCTCAGATTTAGGATTAAACTTTTTCTTCTGAGAACTTCTTGTTGTTGTTGCCTTTGACTTAGATGGTGGTGGGCCCGACTTAGTTGTGGAACCTAAGTCTGTGGCAACAGCATTTTGTTTGGACTCAGGAGCCGGGTCAATGACTTCTTTACCCTTAGACTTAGAAATTTGGTTTGTGTCCTCGGGTATATAATCATTTGATTCATCATCCGGCACAGCTCCTGGTGTGCTTGCAAATTGATTCAGGATCGGGGGTGGGACATTGTTGTATCCCACTCCTTTTTCCTTTTTGCCTCGGAACTCGGGAATAATGTGTTCTAATAAATAAGATGAATTTGAATAACTTTTTAATTTGAAATTTAATGATTCAAAATCAGCTTTCAAGTTTTCCAATTCTTTTTTCAAAACATTATTCTTATTTATGTGAAAATTGATAGAATCTTGTTGATTAAGAACACATATTTCAAGTTCCTTGTTCTGACGCTTAAGGCCATCAATCTTTTCTTTAAAAGCAGACTCTTTCTGCTTCCAAGCCTTATTCTGTGCAAGCGCGTCAGTCAGTTCCATTAAAGATCTTGAGGCTGCTTGTTTGTAAGCCTCGAGATCTTCAATTCTCTCTTTTAGAGATTGAATTTCTTGTTCATACAACTCACATTTTAAACATTTAACATTTACAGATTTAGGAGTTGAAGGGTTAGAACTTACCTTGGCATTACTTGAAGTGTCTGCCATGAACGCGGAGCATAGTTTCCCCGCTCTACCCAAAAACGATGGAGAAGTTACTTTAATTTCTGCTTCTTTGACTTCTTCATCCTTAGCAGTCTCCTTGTGAATTGTTGAACTTTGAGATGTTTGAGGAGTGTTTGACTCGTTCTCATGATCCTCTTTCATCTCCGTAACTACCACTTCAGCCTCTGCATCTACTACTTGAACTTCAGTAGCTGGTTCCTCGACTATATATGCTTCGTTTTTCGAGGAAACCACAGACCCAGAATCTGAGTCTCCATCTAGATCAGCCATATTTATGTTGAAGTTCCAAGTTTCACCCTCATCTCCTTGAACTGCAAGAGCAGTTTCATTGTTGATGTTGTTTGTTGCTGTTGGGTTTTGAGGGACCTGTTGTCTCTCAAGATTGACATTTGCAGCAGCAGCAGTAGGAGTGGATGTTGAAGAAGTGGTTCGGAAAGGGTATTGATGACCTTCCCGTCTGGGCTTCGAACACTCCTTGGCGAAGTGACCAAGTTCACCACAGTTGTAACATTTGACTTTGTTTTTGTCAAAGCCGAACTTGGATTTGTTGTTGATAGTGAGGGCCTGACCGGTTTTCTTTGTCCATTTCTTGGCCCTTCGGAACGCACTGCCAAGTGCCCACATAATATCTATGCGTTCCATGTCGTCTTCATCCAATTGTTCGTAGTCATCGCTGTCCAGATGACTATTTCCCAACTTTCCAGCTACCATCAAACTGTATGACTCTATAATCGTACCCAGAGTTGCCATGTGTTCTTTGGCAACCTCAACAGTTACAGCTCCCAAGCCCTCTGTATTTAACGTTGCTTTTTCCATGGGCTTGGTTCCGGAGTTTGTACTTGCATTACCGGGAGTTGACGGTGGTGGAACAGACGATCTTGTTTCAGTCCCCTTTGAATTCGACACTGAGGAGACGAAAGCAGTCTTGATCGGTGCATGATCATTTACATCTGACAACGGAGATTTTGACATGTATAACGATTTGTCAGGTGTTGATCTTGGCTTTCTTGAGGAGGCTCTCAGTTCAGCATCCTCTTGTCTGATCTCTTTAATGAAATCAGAGAGAAGAATTGTTTCGAGTTGGTGACTTCTTCTCATCACCGTTAGAAAGGTGCTCCAACTGGGTGGGAGACCTTGTGCTAGACATCTCACTTTCTCAGTGCCAGTAGTTCTAACGTTGTAGGCCTTGAGCTCAGACATGAGATGATAAAATCTCGACAGCAGTGACTCGATATCTTCTCCTGATTCCGGACCAAACAAATCGAATTCACGCTTTAGTTCCCTAGCGTGAATATCTCTCAGTGAATCCGACCCTTCACATCTTTCAACCAAGGCGTTCCATAGTGTTGACGCTGTAGTGAATTGGTTGAACTGGTGAAACAAATCGCTGGAAAGGGCTTGTGATAGTAGTGAGAAAGCCTTCTTTTCAGCTTCAAATGCTGTCTTCTGTTCATCAGACAGCCTGAAATAGCTTAAAGCTTCACCATCGTCGTTGGTCGGATGAACCCAAGCTGTTTGAACAGCTTCCCATAATCCAGGATTCACACCGGTTATGTGAATCTGGAATCTAGTCTTCCAAGTGTTGAACTCGTTTAACGCCATTAGCTTAGGAGGCTTGTTATAGCTTCCCGATTCCGAGTCACTTTCGAGGATTGACTGGATCCTCTTGGTTGTGCTTGTACTTGAAGACATGTTTGCTTAACTCCGAGAAGACTGAAAAACACTTAAAATTTGCTAAGTGTTGAAAAAACAGTCTGCTGATCGAATGTGTTGTATTCGATCGGATGAGTGGTCTATTCGATCGGGTGTGAGCTGACTCGATCGAATGTCTGTTTGGGTTAACGTTCTGGTGTTATTAGGCTGATTCGATCGAATGGGAACTTTTTCGATCGAATAGGGTGTTAGGTTCGGTCGGATAAGTATCTGGTTCGAACGAAACGGGTTGTGTATCTTGTTCGATCGATTGGGAACTAGTTCGATCGAATGGGGTTTTGGTTCGGTTCTGATGTTGACTTAGTCGATCGGATGGGTTATGACAATCGAATTTGACACTGATCGAATGGGTTGATCAAATGGGTGACTAAGTCGATCGGTTGGGTACTGGTTCGATCGAATGATTGGGACTTATTCGATCGAACGAAGGGAGCGTATGTTGAGGCGGGAAAAGCTGGTTCGGTCAACGTTTAAACTTGTTCGATCGAATAGGAGGGCTATTCGATCGAATGGGTTCCAAAAATAGACTGATTCGATCGGGAAATCTGGATTTTCCAAAATTAGAAGATTTTGACGAAAATTCGGATTTTGAAACAAAAACAAGAATCTTGACGATCGAGGACCACTTTATGACTATTTTTAAACTTATAACATAAACACAACTTAATTCCAACCCAAAAACGGATCAAAACAACCAAAAACTCGAAGAACACGAAGAACGCGAAGAACGTTCTTGACGAAAACCCGAATTTTAACACGAAATCCTTTGATCAAAAACCAAAATATGACAATATTAACTGTTTTTGACACAAAACCGATGAACACAAGACCAAAAACCAAGATTTTACCGGAAATTTTACGTAAAAATAACGAATTTGACTCTAAAAACGCGATTTTTACCACGAATCTACCGAGAATCAAGAACCAAAGGCTCTGATGCCACTTTGTTAGGACCGATCGGGAGACGGTTTCCCAACGATTCTCGGGGGCAACGTGTTAGAGTGCGGAATCCTACTAACACGGCGACTCGGTGGTAATCAACGACACAAACGGTAGCAATTCCTAGGATGATATGACGACCAGGTGCGGAGGAAAGGACCGAAGGGGTTGACGGGCAGAGAGGATTTCCGGGGAACAGGTCGGCTGTGTATGTGTGTTATGTGTGCTCTCTCTTTCTGAAAATCCCTAAGTAACGTTTATATATCGAAGACTCATTCGATCGGATGAGTCTCTCATTCGATCGAGTGAAGCTTTGTTCGATCGAATGAGCCTGGTTCGATCGAATCAACCTTTTGTTCGATCGAACCAGTTTTCGTTTGACATTTACAATACGTTAACTAGGTTTCACTATCTTTAGTCTCACGCCGACCTACCCTGATAGAACTGGGGACATATATATGACATTTCATGTCCTAACAGATATCCTTTGCCAAGGATTGATGATCTGTTTGACCCACTGCAAGGTTCAAGTTGGTTCTCACGGATAGATCTCAGTTCGGGCTATCATCAGCTGAAAGTGAAAGAGGCAGGCGTCCCTAAAAAAGCGTTTCAGACGCGGTATGGACACTACGAGTTCCTCGTGATGTCATTCGGTCTAACTAATCCTCGTGCAGCATTTATGGACATGATGAATAGGGTGTGTCGGCCGATGTCGGATAAGTCAGTCATCGTCTTCATCGACGATATATTGATTTATTCTAGAAGCGAGTCTGATCAAGCAAGAATATGAGAGAAGTATTGGAGACTCTGAATAAAGAGAAGTTGTACACTAAGTTTTCTAAAATGTGCGTCCTAGTTACGAGAAGTGCAATTTCTAGGTCACGTGATAAATCTTAAGGGATTACCGTGGACCCAGCTAAGATTGAGGTGATAATGAATCGGAAGACTCCACAGAATCCGACTGATATACGAAGCTTCTTAGGGTTGGCTGGCTACTATAGAAGATTCATTTTAAGGTTTCTTCAAGATAGCCGCACCGTTGACCGGTATGACCCGAAAGTCGGTAGTATTCAGTTGGGGAAAGTTTCAAGAAGAAGCCTTTGAGGAATTAAAGAAAAGACTCACGCAAGATCCAATCCTTGGTTTACCCGATGGTGACGAGGATCTGGTTGTTTGTACTGATACTTCGCATCGTGGGTTAGGTTGCGTGTTGATGCAACGAGGGAAAGTGATAGCTTACGCGTCTAGACAGTTGAAACTCCATGAGGGTACCTATCCGATGCATGATTTAGAGCTAGCAGCAGTAGTGCATGCTCTTAAGATATGGAGGCATTTTCTGTATGGTACTAAATGTACTATTTACACATATCATAAAAGTCTAAAGTACTTCTTCAAGTAGAAAGAATTGAACATCAGGCTGAGGAGGTGGTTAGAATTGATAAAGGATTACGACTGCGACATGAAGTAATGTCCTGGTAAAGCTAATGTGGTCGCCGACGCGCTAAGTCGTAAGAATGAGGAAGTCATTGCAACAATGAAGTCATACTAGTTTATTATGAACTCAGTCAGAAGTGCTGGTAAATGGCTAATAAAGAAAGAAAGGATTTTCGGCCAGCTAGGTAAGTTAATGGAAAACACGCATGGTGTGAAGACTAAGTTTGACCGCATGTGGATTCCACGTCATGGAGATCTTAGAGGTCGAATCTTAGATAAAGCTCATAAGTCAAGATACTCGATTCATCCAGGATCCAACAAAATGTACCAAGATTTAAAAAGAGACTACTGGTGGCCAGGGATGATGAATGATGTAGTAGATTATGTCGGTAAGTGTTTAACTTGTTACAGGTCAAGGTTGAACATTAGAAGCCTTATGGAAAGATGCAACCGCTAGAGATACCTGAATGGAAATGGGTACACATCACCATAGATTTCATAACTAAGCTACCTCGTACAGCTAAGCATAACGATACCATTTGGGTGATAATGGACCGTTTGACCAAAAGTGCTCACATTCTGTCTATAAGAGAGGCCATCTCATCAGGAACGTTAGCAAGTTTGTTCATCAAATAGGTTGTATCTAAGCATGGAGTACCGTTATCAATCGTGTCTGATCGAGATACATGGTTTACTTCAAGGTTTTGGAAGAAGTTCCATGAAGCTATGGGGATGAGATTGAACATCAATACGGTGTATCATCCTCAAACAGACGGACAGTCTGAAAGGACGATCTAAACCCTTGAGGATATACTACATGCTTGTGTTTTAGAGTTTGGAGGAAGTTGGGATGATCATCTACATCTGGCAGAGTTCTCCTATAACAACACCTACCATTCAAGTATTGGTATGCCACCCTTTGAGATGCGTTGTGGTAGACGATGTAGAACCCCGGTATGTTGGGGAGAGATAGGACAGAAGAAGATGGGAAGTTTGGAAGTTGTTCAAGAAACCTCTTCAAAGTTTTATCACATCAAGGCAATGATGAAGGTTGCTCAAGACCGTCAAAAGTCATAAGCTGATAAGAGGGGACAACCGATTGAGTTTAACTTTGGGGACAATGTGATGCTCAAGGTCTCTCCATGGAAATGAATCATTCGTTTCAGGAAAAGGGGATAGCTGAGTCTGAGGTACATTGAACCGTTTAAGATTATGGATCACGTGTGTGAAGTAGCTTACAAGCTGGATTTACCCGATGAATTAGAAGGAATTCATTCAGCCTTTCATGTTTCTCATTTGAGAAAATGTCTGGCTGATGAAACGTCTCATGTGCCATTAATGGACATTGAGGTTGATGAACAGTTGAACTACACTGATAGCCGATTGAGATAGTAGACCGTAAAGAAAAACAGCTTCGTCAGTGAAGGTGATATGGAAGCATCGTAAGGGATCGGATGCTACTTAGGAAGTTGAAGAAGAAATGCGCAAGTTTTACCCAGCATTGTTTAAGTAAGAGTTAGGTTTCCGGGACGAAACCTCTTTAAGGAGGGAAGACTTGTAACATCCCAAAATTCCGAATAATAACATTTAATATATTATTTATTACGATGGGAAAGTTTACTTGAGTTGATAAAGAAATAATAAAATAAGAAAGATGAAAAGGAAATTAGGCTAATTAGATGGAAATTAATTATGAACCAAAAAGGAAAGATGGGCCTTAGGTCCATGGGCTTAAGGGAGTATAAATACCCCTTAAACCATAACCCTTTCCATTTCCATCCATTCTACACCATATCCTTCGCCTTAAAACACACACATTGCCATAATCGGCCGCAAGCAAGAAGGAGAGATCCAAGATCAAACGAACATTGATTCTTGATAAACTTTTGACATCCAAGCTAAATACAATATTTAAAGTTCATAACCAAGATAACCGTGTGACCTAACGAACACGTAAAGGTACGTTCTTGATCTTAAAGTTTACGCGTTTATGACCGGTTGGCCTTGAAACTTAAATCTATAGTAGATTGGGTCTAAACGAACAATAATGTTTTAAATTTGATGATTAAAATGGACTTAATGGACCTATGGTTAGATACGGTTATTTAAAGAAACCCTAGATCTAGCCTAGAATGTTTTAAATTCGTAAAGGTTTGAGCTTGATACCTAAAATGGGTTAGATCTTGATGGTGTAATAATATAGGGTGCAAACAATTAAGAATGGTAGAAAAGGTTGTAAGAAAATTAATCAAATGGGTACCTGAGCTGATATAAGGGTGAAAAGTATAGAAAATTATGATCAGACCTGAGTTCTCGGTCAAACACGAGGGTTCTCGGTCAAACACGAGGGTTCTCGGTCACACACGAGAGTTCACGGTCAAACACGAGGGTTCTCGGTCAAATAGGGGTTTTCGGTCAAGAATGGGATTTCGGTCAAACATGGGCTCTCAGTCAATATGGTTCTCTACCTTGAGTTCTCGGCCACCCAGTTTCTGTTTGGTTTGGGCCTGATTCCCAGTTGGGGCCAGATGCCATACTGGACAGTGGGTTTGACCTAGCCAAGATGCTAAGCCCATATTCCAATTTAAAACAAAACTAACCCACCCCTTAAACTAAACAAACGAGCCCAACATAGAAAAATATGTTGGTTAACTAAGGTACCAACTTAATTAATTATATGGTTAATTAACGAATATATATATTTAACAGTTAGCCGGCCTCAGTAAAGAAAGGAATAACGATTAACGAAGAGCGTAACAGGATTCAGGTTAGTATCTAGCCCCATTCTTTGTTATGTTTTCGGGGTTGTGTGCATACTCGATGTGATTAGTTAATACACTTATTAAGTGGTAAATGTATGCCTATTTTGATATACATGAAGGTTATGAATGAATGCTTGACGGTACATGAACGATCTTCGGATATTGCATGTGTTATTAGGAGATAGCTTGAAGATGTTATTGTTTATATATATATGTATATTGTATGTATGATGTATGTATGTTATAGATTACTGAGTATGTAAGAAAGTATACATTTATAAAAAGAAAAAGGAAAGTATGATATGAAGGAATTGACGTTAAAGGGTGGTAGACCCTAATAATATCTGTGAGGTTATAGGGCGAGAGGCTCTTTAAGGGTGACAGACGCTAATAATATCTGTGACGTTATAGGCCGAAAGGATCTTTAAAACGTATAAGTATGTATGTAAAGAAAGATAAAATATGAAGTACGAAAGAAGGAAAGTATGAAAGTAAGAATGAAAGTATATACTTACGTATGTGTGAAAGAAAGTAAAGAAGGTCAAGTATGTAATATAAGAATGTATTTCTATTAACTAGAACTCACTCAGCATAGCTGACTTTTAGTATGCACGCAGGTGAATAGATTGAAACAGTTAGCTTGAGGAGGACACATGGTAGGGTTGGCCGAGGCTGGCATCTGAAGATTTGTCGTGATGTTTTGATACTATAATTTAAGTTATGTTTTAAAAGACAAAATATGGATGTTTGTAACAAATGATTTAAGTTTTATTATTTCCGCGAAAGTTTTAATTAACTCGGATATTTAGAACTGTGTTTATGAGTAAATCAAACGTCCAAAGTGAGGCACCGGTAACGGGGCCTTACAATTAATTATTACAAATATGAAAGACATCTTATATTTATATCAAAAGAGGATTACAAAAGATCAAAACAAGTTACAATAATATAAAACTATCCTATGAAGCAGGACAGATGCGTCCTCAAGATCTTGGGTCTTGGAAGGAGGAGTAGTTGGCTTCGGAGAGGAAGACGGTATGGTTGGAGTTTCTTCAGATTCTTCTAGTAAGTACTCCTTGGGGAGGTGCACACCATCACCCGCTGTCGTGAACTCAAGAAGCATGTCTTGAAAAGGGAATGACAGATTTTCATACTCGTTCATGTGCATCTCATACTCCTTTGCGACATCAAGCCCGTGCAGCGGGTGCTCTTCAACAGAGCGGCCAGCTTGCGCATACTCCAACCCTTATTTAAAACCAATCAGGTGGCCGGATTGGGATGAGGTTCTAAGCAGGATAGCAAGCTATCTGTTAACCCAGGTCCTTTCCTTAATGTGTTTGATAACTTGTAATGACGAAAACAATTATGCGCGTTAGCAGAAGAGTTAAAGGGTAAAGCATGAAAATAAGAAATAATTACCAAGCCAAGGCCCTCTTCCAAGAGCCAGTGTCGCTCTTCCTCGGTCCGCTTGGTTTGCTCTTGAAGCTTGCGGTACCTATCGGCCATCTTCATATTATCTTCCAAGTATTTGGCCGCACGGGCTTCTGATTCTTCGTGAGCTTGAAAGAGGGAGTCATACGCAGCCTTCAAATCTACAGCCCTCTGCTCCATCACCTCCACTTGCTCCTTCCGCAGTTTAGTGTCCTCCTCATGACATTGGATGACGACGCCTTGGCGGGTCACTTGGGCTTCCAGAGCAGTGTTAGCCTCCAGTGCCTTAGCCAAGTCTTCTCCTTTCTTCTGCGCCTCATCCCGGGCAGACTTGAGGATGACATTATGCTTTTTGCACGCTTCTTCCCACTGGCGGGCGGCAGCAGCGTGCCTATCCTTATCCGCCTGAAGGTTGATCCCAGCATCTTTGAGCTTCAACTCAGTAGTGTTGGCTCTCACACTCTGCTCTTCGACGGCCTTTTAGGCTTCTTCGGTGGCCCGAACATTCCCTCTCCCCTCCCCCATCAAAACCCACTCCCGCAAAATTTCCTGCTCGTTGGACATAGTGTTCGCCAAGACAGTGCTGAAATCCATACTAAGATCGTGGCGGGAGCGGCCACGTTGGAACGCCCATTCCGCCGGAGGCAATGGTCCATCACGGTATGTAAAAATGCAGCGCAAGTGTCTGGATCCGTGACACGGAATCCCTAGGCAAGGGTCCATCACTGTATGTAAAAATGATCGTCTTCACCCGATTTGCCCCTCCATAGTACTCAAAACTGGAGTGGGAATCTTCCCCCACCGTCCTCTTGGCGTAATGGGGAAGAAAATGAGAAGTGAGGTGGAGACTGATGTAGCGCTTCTTGGCTCACTAGATCCTCATTATCCGGAGCTGATTCCTTCTCCTTGGAACCGGATACTGTTGGGTTTTTTACAAGATTATCAAAGTCCATATAACCCATTATATTGAAAAACGCAGCGAAAATAATTAGTTTTAAATCCTGTTTACCAAACATATAAAACCAAACATATAAAACCCGTTTTATAAAAAAAACCCACGGCTGGATCCAAATACGATGTACATACTATCAAAACCAACCATAATATGTAGATTACATACCTTTAATTTCCATAAATTGAAAGGGATGAATATGAATGACGAATTTTCAATTGAGAAGACCTCAAGCTTGTATACCCGTTCAAGATAATCAACCAACACCAAGTTTCTAGGATTTGTACACTTGCAAATCTATTTGTTCTTCTTCTTGTTCTTCCTTTCGGCCGAGAAGAGAGAAAAGAGAGAGTCTTGTGTGTATGAGAGAAAGTGTGTTTGTGGTTGTTCAAGGATTCTCATCTACCAACCATCACACATGCATGTTATAGGAAAAATACAAAAGAGGAGAGAGAGAGAGAGAGAGAGAGAGAGAGAGGAGGAGGGGCCGGCCCCCCATGGGGATTTTCCCCCCAAAACCCAAAAACCATTTTTGTATATTTTTCCTTTTCATACGTAATGTTATTTATCCAAATAAATAACATCTCTAAAATTATAAATTATCCACATAATTTATTTATCACACAAGTGCAAAATATTTAGAAAACCCTTTTTTCCAAATATTATAAGTGTTGATAATTATTAGTTAGATCATAACTAATAATATATATCATGGTGTTTGTCTAGCTTGTTATTGGGTACGACCCGACTTGTATCATAACGTACTAGCACATGTCACTAAAAACCACGGGGCCGTGCCCACCTTCCAGAAAAGACAAAATAAATCTGGCACATGTCATAAAAATACACGGGGGCGTGCCCACCAACCACGGGGTCGTGCCTCACACTCCAGATTGCCTATAAATAGTGGCTCATGTTGCACTCATTTGGTGTGCCTTGAAAAGATATATATTCGGTTTTCACTTTTAAAAACACACACTAACACTCACTTTGAAGATCTAGTGAAGAGTTTGAAGGCTTGGAGGTCATTACCATCAACCATCATCATCAACCATCATTACCATCATTAAGAAGGAAGATTCATCTACAATTGGTTAGATTGTTCCAAGTTTAATCATGTATTTGTTATGTCATTCATCTTAATGTTTATCATCATGTTCATTATGAGCTAAACTTCTTTTACCATCTAAAATCTATGAAGAAGATTTGTTTTACTTGATAATTAATCAAGACATGTGGTGTAGTCTAGTAAAGTACATGGTTATATTACAATTATCTTTTGATGATGAGAAATGTTTCACCATCTTAAATCACTAATTCAAAGTTGGTGGTTGTCAATTCTATTGGCAATCGTTCATGATCGATTCATGTTCTTGAAAGATAGAAATACTTTGATACATTATGGAAACACGGATCCTTATATTGTACTTAGAAATGATGAGATATAAGTTATGATGTATTTCTCTAAACCTTGGTAATCCGAAAATGGCTTTGCTTAGGATATCAAATTAGTTAAAGAAATCATATGTTAACGGAATGTGCAATTATAACCTACATAAATCAACCAAGGGGAGGTTGTGTGATGAACTACAACCACCCGAAGTTGTTAGAATTGGTGTTTGAGAAATCGAAGTCAATCCTAATCTTTCTATTTTACAAAACTACCTGCCAACTTAAATTGACATCATTGAGATGGCATGACATTAGGAAAGGGTGGACTTTAAAATGTGCATGCTATCTCCTTAGTGCCAAAGATGCTCACTTAAGGTTTAAGGAGCTATCTATCATATATTGCTATGGCAAGTTTACCACATGTCCAAATATTAGTTATCAATGCTGAAATGGAGTGGATTCTTGATCTTAGATGGTAACCTACGCATAATTGAACAACTCGTTTAGAATTTCTTGTCTTGGTCACCTATATATTATATATAAGTATTTACATTTTATAAAAAGTTCAAAATTTACCCCAAAATAATTAAAACCTCCGATTAAATCAAAACAACGATTTATTATTAGAAACTTTTGTGTCCACGGATCGATACTTGGCTCTTACCAATACTATTCTACATATACGATACGTACACTTGCCTATTTTGTGTGTGTTTAGTCTTTGTAGAAATCACTTTTATAAATTTAAAACACGAGCTTGTGCAAAAGCAACTCATTCCATCCATTTATATTTTATACCATACGCACGCACGCATCAAGTTTTTGGCGCCGTTGCCGCTGACACAGTACGTTTCTAAGAACAATCCAAGTTTTAATCTAATCATTGTTTATAATTGTACAAACTTTTAACTTCTATTTTTTTATCTTTATTTTTTTTTTTTACAAAATTATATAATTTTACGGCTAGCCTACTTTTTACCTTTATTTACCTTACCTTACTTTAGCTTAATTAATTTAGACCGTAGTTTAGTTTAGAATAGCTAAGCATAGCTTATAGTTTAACTTAGACTGACCTTTAATTTAACTTTAGCTAACTTTTATTTTAGTGTTTAATTTTGATTTAGTCCTATGTATGTCCTCTACTTTTGAGCCTGAGCTTGTTTCTCCAATTTCTGAACCGAAACGACTCTTTCGTCGACGAGCACGTAAATGGACAGCAGAAACCGCCGAAGCAATCAAGGACGAATCAGTAGACGCCACCACATCAGGAGAAAATCAAACCGAAGAAATGATGGCGGCCCAGAACAATGAGCCGAACATGAGCCAGTATGCCAAGCCATCTCTCAAAGGCTATGGCAATGGAGTGGCTCCACTCGAAATCACCGAAAATTTCGAAATCAAATCAAGCACCATTCATATGGTAGAAAATTCAGTTCAATTGCATGGTCTCCTCGACGAAGACCCTCTTTCTCACATATCACGATTCTTACGAATCTGCGGAACCTTTAAAATCCAAAATTGTTCAGACGATCAAATTAAACTCAAACTCTTTCCTTTCGCTCTTAAGGGTCAAGCCCTGGAATGGATAGAATCTATTTCCTCTGGTTCCATCACCACTTGGGACCAGATGGTTGAACAGTTTCTCCTCAAATATTTTCCGCCCGATAAAACTGCCAAATACCATGCCAGCATTACCGGATTCTGGACCGATGATGATGAATCGTTACACGCGGTATGGGAAAGATACAAAAGTCTTCTAAGAAGATGTCCACACCATGGATGAGCGTATGGTTACAGCACAATCCAGTCAAAACAAACAGGCCATCGACCAGATTGTTGGTGGACACCTGGGATCCAAATCACCTAACGAAGCATTTGAAGTCCTGGAGAAGGCCGCAAAGAAGAGTTTCGCTTACAATCCACCAAGATCTACACCTACCCATAAATGAATACACCACGTTGATTCCAAAACTCTTGTTACAGCACAGCTTGAAGCACTTTCTAAAAAATTCGAACAACTTCAATCCAAGCTGACAAAAACCAGACCCAACTGTGACACCTGTGGAGGAAATCATAAGACGAGTGACTGTACACAAGCCATCATGGCCATGGAAGAAGTCGATTTCATCGCTCGACAGAACAACACTTTCAGCAATAACTACAATCCAGGTTGGAGAAACCACCCGAATTTCAGCTGGAAAGACGGAGGTAACACTCAACCTTTACCCGGATTCGAAAAGAGACCGATAAATCAACCCTTCCAGCCTAAACCTCAATTTCAAGATCAGAGTTCTAGTTGCCATCAAAACCCTAGCTACTCAAAGATCGAAGAAATGCTAATCCAACTAATGACCAAAACAAATGAGGCAGAAAAGAAAGCCGACTCAAGAGCTGTTCATATCAGCGGAGTATTATTAAAACATGAAGCCGATCTCAAAAGTCAACAAGCATCACTTCTGAATCTAGAAACTCAAATCGGACAAATTGCCTAACAATTATCCGAAATACCACCTGGCACCCTTCCAAGCAACACAATCACCAACCCGAATGCAACAGCTAACTTACACTCAGAAGCGGTACGACCACTATTGTCTCACCAACTTCAGAACCAGTTATGGAAAAGAAATTTCCTGATGAAACACAGGAAAGGCTGACCCCAACAAGCATGGTACAGCCCAAGGAGCCAGTCCGAACTTATGTTCCACCTATTCCATACCCCGGAAGACTGAAGCAGGAGCGATTGGAAGCACAGTATGGGAAGTTTCTAGAACTCTTGAAGCAACTCCATATCAATATCCCTTTTGTTGAGGCTATTGCTCAAATGCCAAAATATGCCAAGTTTCTCAAAGAAGTGCTGA
Source organism: Bidens hawaiensis (assembly GCF_021521415.1). Taxonomy (NCBI): domain Eukaryota; kingdom Viridiplantae; phylum Streptophyta; class Magnoliopsida; order Asterales; family Asteraceae; genus Bidens; species Bidens hawaiensis. The sequence continues at coordinate 40,259 of NW_027496588.1, read as the reverse complement.
CAAACAAAAGGAAGCTGGAGGAGCTCTCGCATGTCACCCTAAGTGAAGAATGTTCAGTTGTCCTTCAAAGCAAGCTACCAACAAAGATGACCGATCCAGAGAGCTTTACTATCCCTTGTCTCATAGGAAATTTGTCTGTTAACAATGCCCTGGCTGACCTAGGAGCTAGTATTAATTTAATGCCTAATGCGGTTTTTGAAAAACTAGGGATAGGAGAACCAAAGCCCACCCGCATGAGCATTCAATTAGCTAACTGATCTGTTAAATATCCTCGGGGCATTGTTGAAAACATGCTTGTCAAAATTGACAAGTTTGTTTTTCCAGTAGATTTTGTAATTCTAGACATGAAGGAAGACAAAAGTGTACCTCTGATTTTAGGACGACCCTTTTTGGCCACCGCAAAGGCTATCATTGATGTTTGCACCGGCAAACTCACTCTCAGGGTCAATGACGAGGCAATCACTTTTGACATAGGAAAATCTATGCAATATCCGCAACAGCACGATGACACATTATACTGTGTCAACATCATAGATTCCATCGTAAATTGATATATGCGAGATTCCTCCATCAATACTCCCCTAGAAACACAAGTCTTAGACAAAACACCCAACAAACCCATTTTAGAAAACAAAAATCTCAATAATAACTACCACGAAGAATCAGAAATGATATATGAAATCATTGAAAACAATGAAAAATCAAAACCATCAATCGAAGAACCACCAGCCTTAGAGTTAAAAGAACTACCAAAACATCTCGAATACGCCTTTCTAGAAAAAGATTTTCAACTCCCAGTAATTATTTCATCTCACCTTTCTAAAGAAGAGAAAGACGAACTTCTTAAGCTTCTCAAAAACCATAAGAAGGCCATCGCATGGAAGATCATGGATATCAAGGGCATCACTCCTTCTTTTTGTACTCACAAGATTCTCATGGAAGAAGAATACAAACCCGTGGTCCAACATCAAAGACGTCTCAATCCCAACATGCAAGATATGATGAAGAAGGAAGTAATCAAACTCCTTGATGCCGGATTAATCTACCCGATATCATATTCTCCTTGGGTTAGTCCCATTCAAGTAGTACCCAAAAAGGGAGGAATGACTGTTGTAATGAACGAGAAGGACGAGTTAATACCAATGAGAACCATCACAGGCTGGCGAGTTTGCATTGATTACCGAAAGCTTAACGATGCCACAAGAAAAGATCATTTTCCACTTCCTTTCATAGATCAAATGCTTGAGCGATTGTCTGGAAAAATGTTCTACTGTTTTCTTGACGGATTCTCCGGATATTTCCAAATTCCCATTGCTCCTGAGGATCAGGAGAAAACCACTTTTACATGTCCATACAGAACCTTCGCCTACCGAAGAATGCCATTTGGACTATGTAATGCTCCAGCCACCTTCCAACGTTGCATGGTGGCCATCTTTCATGAAATGAACGAAAACTCTATGGAAGTCTTCATGGATGACTTCTCAGTCTTCGGAGATTCATTCGATCATTGTCTGAAAAACCTAGACAAAATGTTAGTTAGGTGTGAAGAAGTAAATCTAGTGCTCAACTGGGAAAAATGCCGCTTTATGGTAAAGGAAGGCATTGTTCTCGGTCACAAGATTTCTCAAGACGGACTAGAAGTTAATAGGGCCAAAATAGAAACCATATCCAAACTTCCACCGCCAACTTCAGTCAAAGCCATTAGAAGTTTTTTAGGTTACGCAGGTTTCTACCGCCGATTCATAAAAGACTTTTCAAAAATCTCAAGACCTATGACCAAACTTTTGGAGAAAGAGGCACCATTCGTCTTCTCTGAAGAATGTGTTAAATCATTCAACACATTAAAAGACAAACTTGTCAACGCACCAATCATGACTACACCCGATTGGACCCTTTCATTCGAAATCATGTGCGATGAAAGTGACTTTGCAGTTGGAGCCGTACTCAGACAGCGCAAAGAAAAACACTTTCACCCAATTTACTATGCAAGTAAAACTTTGAACGATGTACAAGAAAATTACACCACAATAGAAAAAGAGTTACTAGCAGTAGTATTTGCCTTTGAAAAATTTAGACCCTATCTAGTTCTTTCCAAAACCATAGTTTACACCGACCATGCCGCTATACGTTACCTCTTCAACAAACAAGATGCCAAACCCAGACTCAACCGATGGATCCTACTACTACAAGAATTTGACATCGAGGTCAAGGACAAAAGGGGAGCAGAAAATGTCACCGCCGACCACCTTTTGCGCTTAGAATGTCCAACGCCTAAAGAACTTCACAAAGAAATTATCAACGATAGTTTCCCACATGAAATTCTCATGAGCATTCAAGCAGTCATAGAGGAAAAAGACGAAAGTCCATGGTACGCCGACTTCGCAAATTACCTAGCTTGTAGAATCCTAAGAACAGGGCTTACCCATCAACAGCGGAAGAAATTCTTCTCCGATCTTATGTTTTACTTCTGGGAAGATCCATACGTATTTAGGATAGGTGCGGATCAAGTTATTCGTAGGTGAGTAGCAGGCAAGGAGGCCTTAGACATTCTCAAACACTGCCATGAAGGACCAACATGTGGACACCATGGTACCGCCACTACGGTCAGGAAAGTGTTTGATGCAAGATTTTTCTGGCCCACCGTATACAAAGATACACATACTTTGATCCAAGCATGAGATGCTTGTCAAAGAGCCGTGAACATCTCATCAAAAAATGAGATGGCTCAAAAGGGCATTCAAATTTGTGAAATCTTTGATGTATGGGGAATAGATTTCATGGGCCCATTTCCTAACTCATTCGGAAATAAATACATTCTCGTAGAAGTTGATTATGTATCTAAATGGGTAGAAGCACAAGCTCTTCTCACCAATGATGCTCGGGTTGTAATAAGATTTCTAAAAAATTATTTTCACGATTCGGCACTCCGAAAGCACTAATCAGCGACAGATGTACCCACTTCTGTAACACTCTGATGGACAAAGTCTTTGCACGATATGGGGTTCATCACCGACTGGCAACACCATATCACCCTCAGACCAGTGGGCAAGTAGAGGTCTCGAATCGAGGAATTAAGAGAATTTTAGAAAGAACTGTAGGAATGAATCGCAAAAATTGGGCAGAAAAGTTAGATGACGCTTTGTGGGCCCTTAGGACGGCCTACAAAACTCCCATAGAAACGACACCCTTCAAGCTCGTTTACGGGAAGGCATGTCATCTGCCAGTAGAGATAAAACACAAAGCCTACTGGCCCCTCAGAGTAGTAAACTTTGATCTAACGTCCGCAGGAGTAAACCGGGAAGATCAAATTCGTGAGCTCGAGGAACTGAGAACATTGGTCTATGAAAATTCCTGGTCTTACAAGGAAAAGACTAAATGCATACACGACGCACATTTAAAAGGAAACAAAAAATTTCAAACTGGCGATCGTGTACTGTTATACAACGCTCGTTTACGTCTTTTCCATGGAAAATTAAAATCTCGATGGACAGGTCATACATAGTCGAATCAGTTTTTGACTATGGAACAATCGAAATTTCAAATTCAAATGGCCAAAAGTTCAAAGTAAACGGACATCGATTAAAGCCATATATCGACGGTCCGATTGAAGAAGTTCTGGAGGTATTAACCTACCAATAAGAAATCAAGGAAGCAAGGTCCGGCCAAGACCTTCACAAAACTAGGCCTTGTAAAAAAAATTACAAAAGAAAAAATGATAATAATAAAATGATTTTGAAAACCACAGGGGCGTGCTCTCAAAATCACGGTCCCATGCCTAAAAATGCGGACCAGCATCTTCGCTGCAAAAATCTCAGTCAGACTGGTTTGTAAAAGAATTGTCAGAACAAAAACACGGGGCCGTGCTTCCAAAAGCATGGGGCCGTGCTCGGCTCACTGGTTGGTTATAAAAGGCACCTTGTGTCATTGCATTCCTTGCACAAACCAAAACCAATAACCTCTGAAAATTCAACATGCCAACTGAGATGAGAGAAGCAATCCCCGTTTCCCGACATCCGAGAAACGATGCCCGCCATGTTTCCAAAATCGAGCTTCTCTTGAAACTTCAAGAACTCGTTAAAGAGCTCACCGAAATGAATCTCCTTGCTGAGATGCGTCTCGTTCAACTCACCGAATCAGTGGAAAACATGAAAATGGAACTCCGAGACATCAATGAACAACTCCAGTTTCAAGTTCTCAGTTTCACGTATTTTCCACCACTAAGACCATTCGGAGGAGGAGAGCCTTTCTGTGACATTCATGATAAAACGAGGTACACTATATTCATTACGTAACAAGAAAACGATAAATCGGTTAATTCGTAGTGCTTAAACGAGTAACCGACCGATACTAATTATGACCCGTATACATACTGAGGGGTCATATACGAGTTATATATATGTTATAGAGGCTAACATATTGATATTTAGGCCCCGGTACGTTTAAAACTCTTTAAACGAAAAAGGTTTCGTTTATCGATACGCTATAAGCTTAAACGCAATAGTTAATATCAAAACAAGCATTGTAGCATCCGTTAAGCCGAAAAAGATTTATAAAACACTTATATGACATGTTCTAAGCAATCCGTGAAAATATTTTGGAATTTTACAACGAGTCAGTACGTTTTTCTTATTTTACAAAAATAAGCTGAAAAACACTCGTTTTTACGCTATTTCTTACACCCGAATTAATTTTCTTGCGAAAAACCGGACCCGAACTAAATTTAAAATGGGCTTTTCATGTTTGGGCTTGTATGAATAATTAAATGGGCCAAAACAGCCCATTAAGGGCCTCTAAATAATTCCGAACGGAACTATTGTTCCCACCAAACATCACACCTTTTAATAACTTACATCCTAAGACTTCTTATTCATTATAACATACTGAATTTTCAAGTCCAGCAGCTCAAAACCTCTGCTCTCTCAACTTCCTTTCAAAAACCCTAAGGTAAGATCAAATTTTACAAAGTTTTAACAAAGTTTGATGTATATGATTAATATATAAACATGTTTTAATTAGTTTTAAACATGTTTAACCATCCAAAAACCCTAAAAATCAAGTAAAATTATTTTTTGATGTTAAACATGTTTACAAACCTGGAACATATACTTTTTTGGTCAAAAACGCGGATTAGAACATGAATACAACGTTTTTACGGTTAGAAAGTTCGGTTTGAACCCAAAACCGAAACCCTAATTATCAAGGCTGTTACATGGATGATTTTTGCTTGGTTTGATGTTATATGATATGTAGATATACTGAGTTTGCAACCCGAGACCCGGAAAGTCGTTTAAGCTAGCAAAATTCATCGAAAACCGACAAGGTAAACCCGTAATACTCGTTTAGGGGCTGTTTAGTATTAGGTTGTGACGTGCTTGTTGTTAGCTTGTGAAAATTTTCAGGGACATTAGGGATCATATAAATGAGTCCCTGTTCAAATTTGGTAATTTTTCGATAAACGGAGAATATTTGGTGAATTTATTCCCGTTTATGAGCGTTTATTTGGGAAAAATAGCTAAACATATTGAAAAATTATGAAACTTGGTTTTGGAGTTTGATATGGGATGGTAAGATCACTGGTAAAGTTTGGGAATCATTGTAAATGTCTAAGTATGGTTTGTGCGATCATGGCCTAACCGAATTTTAACAGCCGAAAAACGCACAAAAAGGCATTTTGTCAAAAGAGTTAGGTTCTGGAAATTTTGCAGAGACTATGTAATGACATTGAGGTCATTGGTAAAAATTATCAGATTTTTCGGAGGTCGTTTGGTATAAACGGGCCATTTATTACATGATTATAACCTATTAAATGAATTTTTATAAATAAATAATTAATCATAAAATTTCTGGAAATATTTTTATAAAATTCTCCATGTCTTAATGTATTTTTACAAAAATTTACATAATTTATATATAATTACATATTTAGTTATGATTTATCAAAGATTTAAATTATAATTGTTTTAACGAAACCGGCAGTTTTGTGTTTAACGGACTGACTGGTATGTCAAAATATCGAAAGTGGTCAAATATCATATTTTTGAATGATATTAATAAAAACGAACTTTTTACGAGAATTCCGGACAATTCGGGTGAATTGTGCGCGTTTTGTATAATCAAAACCGTGTAAAATCGGAAACGAACCCTGCAATCAAACCAGACACCGAAACTTTAAAATTCTTTCATAAATCAAATCATTTTATCAATCAATATATTTACTTAAGTTTATATGATCTTACCTAATCCCGAAACGTATAAACGATCAACTGAGCTAGGCTCGGAAAACGGTGAAACTGAGCCAAATCCAGTTTTAAACATTTTATAGTACACAACGTCACAATCTAAGACTATGGTCATGTTCTGGGCCTAACAGCTATACCCAGATTATCTATACAGCCCGACTTAGCTTGAACACTGTACTAGTAATAACGATACGATACCGTTTATAGGAATCAGGCTATAAACGAGGCATCTGACTTATTGATACGTGATTTCTGTGCGAACTACGATAAGGTGAGTTTCACGACCCCCACTTTCTAAACTGTTTTACGAACTTTTGGGGTGAAAAGCATGTTTACATAAACTGTTATACTTGAAAACGTGTGATGATGTGGATTATCTAAGTACTAACACTTGACAAGTCCCCACAAACACAAGTGATTAACTTCGTGCCGGTGGCGTGTGGATAGTACTATCGGTTTGACAAACCCAACTGTGACAGAGCCGGTGGGGTAAGCCGGAACATATGTAAAAACCAGTTGCACATTGTCATTATATATTTACATACTGCTATGTGGTGTTAGACATAGTACATACATGGGGCAAAATTGGCTGTTAAATGCCAACAGGAGTGCATGGGCAGGAGAGGCCATGCAGTATAGCTCGTTTCGGTTTCACTTGTGGCTTAGTATAATGCATCATACACAGACATATATACATACACACTGTAAACTTTACGAACTCGTGTACTGATTTCATTGAAACTCGTGAAACTTGAAACTCACCAACTAGACGTAGTTGACCCGTTTTAACATGCTTTTCAGGTAAAGCAAAAGTGGAATGATTTGCTTACATGCTTGGTGTTAGAAAGACAAGTTGAATAGCTGTGAATAGACGCTGATATAATACTGTTTAAGAAGCTCGTAAACCGGTTATGTGTTTTTCACCTAGTTTGTAAACATAGTACCTACCCATGTAATATGATGTAAATTAGCTGTTGAATTTTCTTTATAAACAATGTTGTTGATACCAGTGTTATCTGTTACATTCCCGTATTACGCTTCCGCAACTACCTAGTCGGGGTGTGACAGAAGTTGGTATCAGAGCCATTGGTTATAAAGAATTAGGATGTCCCTTAGGATACCCTAAGATAACCGTAGGCTCGATTAACTCTGGGAATAAAATAATATTAAATAATATACACGAATGATTCTCGTGATGAACGCGAATGGACAAGTGGGTTATTATGGTCCGGAACGTAATAACAGACTTGTTTGTACGAGGAAATTCGAGAAGAAGTCGATAAACAATCGAATAGGTAAAAACAGCAACATATGTGTATAAAATATAATAATAGATAAATATTTGTGTATATAAACGATTATTTGTGCTTATGTGTATAAATACCTGCACGTATCTTACTATGATTAATATAGAAGGATATTATTCTTATCACTAACCATTGTGCAGGAAGATGTCAAGAACTACTGATCGTTTACCTAATACCCTACCAACAAGGCCTGAGGAGGAGGAGGAGGATCCGGAAGAAGAAACGGAGGAGGAACCAGAGGAGATAGGAGAAGGTGCAAACGCGGTAATTCCTCGCGAGGTACCCCCAGATCAACCCGACTTATCGGGTTATCGTTGTGACACCTACCCCCCTAGGGAATCCCCTAGGAATGTAGTGGAACAGGGAGCTACTAGTGCTTATCGTTCACCTGTTAGAGCACCCAGATCCCCTACTCCACCTGTACAGCATGCACCAGTACCCCCACCCACTATTAGAAACCGTCAGACCGCTCGTATTTCAGTGCGTCCACCTGAGCACACTTCTTTCCCACCTCGATCTACGTACCATAGGGGAGAAACATCGCGTGTCCGGGTAACAGAGATACCTATTCCTACTTGGGGTTTACCCGCCCCGGTACCCGAGCCACCTCGTCATTCTGATTCAGCATGGTTTGGTTTAGCGACTGATCAGCTTTTAGAACACTCACATACGATAAATAGCCTAAACCAGCATAGACACGATATGTATGATCACATGAGGTATATGCAGCAGGAAATCAGAATTGTACAAAGATCCAGTGCTGACAGCCACGGGCGTCAGGATCGAGCGATGATACTACTGGGGGCGTGTTTAACGGTTAATGCGGCCCTAGTGGCTGCTGTGATTTGGTTGTGGTTCCATGTTGCAAAGAATGGATATGACCTAGTAGTCTGGTCTTATGTATATAGTCTTTTGATATCCCAAGCAGCATTTTGTTACAGCGTGTTGGGCTGGCTTGGGAGTTGTTTGTGGTTTTGTACTATCTCAAGCACTGGCCCTTATCGGGTTAAGTCTACATGTCACTTAGTGACAAATTTTGATACGCATATACAAGCGCTGGCCTATACCAGGTTAAGCCTATGCGCTAATTTTGGATTCATATGTACAGTAATGATTATAATTAATACAAACGTGTTTTCTTTGGCATAGTTATGTGTTGTGAAGGTGTAATATCGTAAAGTTGTGTTGATCATAGTGAAACGATATTGATTATTATATAATTGATTATTCTATAGAATGGCCCCGAGGAAAACAAACCCTTTGTCTGAGGCGGAAGTGGCCGCAATGATTGCTCGTCAACTACAAGCAGTGATACCAACAATTGTAGCACAAGTCACTGCAGGCATACGTGCTAACAATACTGTTAATCAACCTACGAGCACCACCACGGCCACTGTTAATACACCTCCGCCGGACACTAATGTAGCCCCGGGTGTTACTACCCCGGTGAATACTGATAATGTCATAAATAATAATAACACTCTCCCAACTATGAATGTCACTGGGAACCCAGAACCTGTTGTGCACCCTGATAATATCCCGAACCCTGTACCGGTTGCTAACACAACTAACAATGATAATACTCAGACCAATACCGATAATAATAATAATAATAATAACCGAGAACCCCCGCGTCAGGAGTACTCATACAAACAATTTACATCATGTAAACCAATTGAGTTTAAGGGTATTGAAGGACCTAGCGGACTGGTCAAATGGATAGAAAAGACCGAATCAGTAATTAATATCAGTGAGTGTCCACCGAACCGCGTGGTCAAATATGCTACCTGTATGTTTCTAGACCAAGCACTGATGTGGTGGAACACAGTAGTCCAAATAAGGGGACAAGATGCTATTAATCGTATGTCATGGACTGAATTAAAAACCCTCATGCTAGAGCATTTTTGTCCTAAAAGTGAGATTCAGAGGTTGGAACACGAGTTATGGAATCTGGAAATGAAAGGAGCAGACCATGTGGGATACACGAATCATTTTAACGAACTGTCCCGCTTAGTTCCGTGGTTAGTTACACCGGAAGCGAAACGAATTGAACGTTATATCTGGGGACTGACCCCTGCTGTGAGAAGTATAGTGAATTCAGTTGCCCACCCGACATTAGAAAGTGCTGTATCTCAAACAGGTGTCGTTACTTTTGACCTGATGAGAAGTGGAGTGATAAGGATGCCAGGTGAAACAACAAGTTTAAAATGAACTGATTACGGGACAAAAATGCAAGGAAACCTTCAAAACAAGCGGGCTCGTCCGAATACCCGAAGTTATGCCATGACCAGTTCTAATGTAAAACAAGAGGCCTATAAAGGGACATTACCGAAATGCAGAAGATGTAACTTTCATCATGTGGGTGATTGCAAACCGATAATTTGTCAAAAGTGTGGAAGAATGGGACACTATGCCCCCAACTGTAGAACCCCTACCAACACTGTTAATCGTCCACCACAATCAACTCAACTCCCTCGACCTCAATCAAACCGCCCACAACTCAACCAACAAACCCCACCTACCACGAACCTCCGTGCCTGCTATGAATGTGGCAGTACGGAACACTTTCGGAGATACTGCCCCAATTTGAACTCGGGTGCAGTGAGAAGGCAGAACCAAGCACAAGCATCAACCTCCAATGCAGCTAAGGGACGCGCGTTTGTATTAGGACCGGGTGAAGCGCGTCAAGATCCGAATGTGGTGACAGGTACATTCTTAGTATCGGGTCAGTATGCTTCAGTTTTGTTTGATACGGGTGCCGATAGAAGTTTCATATCTGTTAACTTCTTACCTTTAGAAAATATGCCGGTTAGTGAACTAACAAAACCATATACTATAGAACTCGCTAACGGTAAGCCTATACTTGTTAACCGAATAGTCCGAGACTGTTCCCTTATCCTAAACGACCACCCATTCCTTATTGATTTACTTCCAGTAGAATTGGGAAGTTTCGATGTTATAGTCGGTATGGACTGGCTATCTAAGTATAAAGCTGAAATTGTCTGTAAGGATAAGACCGTTAGAATACCTCTTTCGAATAATGAAGCTATAATTGTTCAAGGTGAGAAATCTGGAACGGTACTGCCTCTTATATCTCAACTTAAGGCATTGAGATATTTACGCCAAGGTTGTACATTATACTTGGCGAGTGTAACAGTTAAGAAACCCGAGGAAAAACGAATGGAAGACATCCCAGTGGTACACGAGTATTCAGATGTATTCCCCGATGATTTGCCTGGTTTACCACCGACCCGACAAGTTGAATTCCGTATTGACTTGATACCGGGAGCAGCACCCATTGCTAAGGCACCTTATCGACTTGCACCTTCTGAAATGCAAGAACTGTCCAACCAGTTACAAGAGTTACTGGACAGGGGTTTTATTCGCCCTAGTTACTCACTGTGGGGAGCACCAGTGTTATTTGTAAAGAAGAAGGATGGGAGTTTTCGAATGTGTATTGATTACCGGGAATTGAATAAAGTGACTGTAAAGAATAGATACCCCTTACCTCGAATTGATGACTTGTTCGATCAGCTCCAAGGTGCGAAGTATTTTTCAAAAATTGATCTTAGATCTGGTTATCATCAAGTAAGAATTCAGGAAGAAGACGTACCAAAAACAGCCTTCCGAACTCGGTATGGTCACTATGAGTTTTTGGTTATACCGTTTGGGTTGACAAATGCCCCTGCAGTGTTTATGGACCTCATGAACCGAGTTTGCAAACCTTACCTTGACAAGTTTGTGATAGTGTTTATCGATGATATTTTGATATATTCGAGAAGTAAGGAGGAACACGAACAACATTTGCGGGAAATCTTAAAATTATTGAGGCGAGAGAAGTTATACGCAAAGTTGTCCAAATGTGAGTTTTGGCTACAAGAAGTACAGTTTTTGGGACACATTGTGAACCATCAAGGGATCCAAGTAGACCCAAGTAAAATTGAGGCCATTAAGAATTGGCAAGTGCCTAAGTCACCCAGAGAAATTCGTCAATTCTTAGGACTAGCCGGGTATTATAGAAGATTCATTGAAAACTTTTCAAGTATTGCACAACCTTTAACCCTCCTAACTCAAAAAGATCGAGCATATGAATGGGGAGAAGAACAAGAAATGGCCTTCCAAGTGTTAAAACAGAAGTTATGTGAGGCTCCAATATTAAGCCTTCCAGATGGAACTGATGAATTGGTGGTATATTGTGACGCATCTCGTAAAGGTTTAGGATGCGTACTGATGCAAAGAAAGAAAGTAATAGCATATGCTTCCCGACAATTAAAGGTACATGAAAAGAATTATACGACCCATGATTTGGAATTGGGAGCAGTTATCTTTGCATTGAAGATTTGGAGACATTACTTGTATGGCACTAAATGTACCATCTATACTGATCACAAAAGCTTACAACACATATTCGATCAGAAAGAGCTAAACATGAGACAAAGGAGATGGGTAGAACTGTTAAATGATTATGATTGTGAGATTAAATACCATCCGGGTAAAGCCAACGTAGTAGCTGATGCTTTAAGCCGAAAAGACAGAATCAGACCATTAAGGGTACGAGCACTCGGAATGATTGTTCAAAGTAGCCTAACCGAACAAGTTCGCATTGCACAAGATGAGGCCTTGAAGGCAGATCAGCTAGAAAAAGAAGAACTACATGGAAATGAAAAGAATTTTGAGAAGAAAACCGATGAAGTATATTATTACAAAAACCGGGTCTGGATTCCAACACTTCATAAACTCCGAAAGCTGATACTTGATGAAGCACACAAATCCAAATATTCTATTCATCCAGGTGCTGATAAGATGTATAAGGATGTCAAAGAATTTTACTGGTGGCCTGGTATGAAAAAGGATATAGCCGTGTATGTAAGTAAATGTGCAACATGTGCAAGGGTAAAGGCGGAATATCAAAAACCTTCGGGAATGTTACAACAACCCGAAATCCCACAATGGAAATGGGAACAAATTACCATGGACTTTGTGACACACCTTCCTAAAACCTCTAGAGGACACAACGCAATTTGGGTAATTGTAGACCGGTTAACCAACTCCGCACACTTTATTCCCATCCGTAACAACTACACCACCGAAAAACTCGCTCAAATTTACATCGATGAAATAGTATCTCGACACGGAGTACCTCTTTCGATTATTTCCGATCGAGACAGTCACTTTACTTCACATTTCTGGCAAGCAGTACAAGAAGCATTGGGAACCCGAATCGACCTAAGTACAGCTTACCATCCCCAAACCGATGGTCAATCTGAACGAACCATCCAAACCTTAGAAGATTTACTTCGTGCTTGTGTACTGGACTTCAAAGGGAATTGGGATCAACACCTCCCGCTCATTGAATTCTCTTACAATAACAGTTATCACAGTAGTATACAAGCAGCACCTTATGAAGCTCTATACGGACGAAAATGTAGATCACCACTATGTTGGACAGAAGTGGGTGATACTCAAATTTCAAGATCCGATTTAATTCAGGAAACCACCGATAAGATTCACCAAGTTAAACAAAAATTGAAAGCTGCCCGTGACCGACAAAAGAGTTATGCCGATATTCGCAGAAAACCGTTATCTTTTGAAATAGGTGATAAGGTATTTTTAAAAGTATCGCCATGGAAGGGTGTTATAAGATTTGGAAAGACTGGGAAACTAGCCCCGAGATATATCGGACCTTTTGACATTGTTGCAAAAATTGGTCCCGTAGCATACCGATTAAAACTACCCTTAGAACTGAGCACTATTCACGACGTGTTTCATGTATCGAATCTGAAAAAGTGTTTGACTGATGAAACGACAATAGTACCACTGGAAGATGTTCAGATCGACAAAAAAACTCAACTTCGTAGAGGAACCGGTAGAAATTATAGACGGGAAAACCAAACAGTTACGACACAACAAAATTTCATTGGTAAAAGTTCGGTGGAATTCAAAACAAGGACCCGAATATACTTGGGAACGAAAGGACGAATTCCGAAAGAAATACCCACACCTGTTCCCTAGAAACCGATGACACATTAAATTTCGGGGACGAAATTTCTTAACGGGGGGAGAATGTGACATTCATGATAAAACGAGGTACACTATATTCATTACGTAACAAGAAAACGATAAATCGGTTAATTCGTAGTGCTTAAACGAGTAACCGACCGATACTAATTATGACCCGTATACATACTGAGGGGTCATATACGAGTTATATATATGTTATAGAGGCTAACATATTGATATTTAGGCCCCGGTACGTTTAAAACTCTTTAAACGAAAAAGGTTTCGTTTATCGATACGCTATAAGCTTAAACGCAATCGTTAATATCAAAACAAGCATTGTAGCATCCGTTAAGCCGAAAAAGATTTATAAAACACTTATATGACATGTTCTAAGCAATCCGTGAAAATATTTTGGAATTTTACAACGAGTCAGTACGTTTTTCTTATTTTACAAAAATAAGCTGAAAAACACTCGTTTTTACGCTATTTCTTACACCCGAATTAATTTTCTTGCGAAAAACCGGACCCGAACTAAATTTAAAATGGGCTTTTCATGTTTGGGCTTGTATGAATAATTAAATGGGCCAAAACAGCCCATTAAGGGCCTCTAAATAATTCCGAACGGAACTATTGTTCCCACCAAACATCACACCTTTTAATAACTTACATCCTAAGACTTCTTATTCATTATAAAATACTGAATTTTCAAGTCCAGCAGCTCAAAACCTCTGCTCTCTCAACTTCCTTTCAAAAACCCTAAGGTAAGATCAAATTTTACAAAGTTTTAACAAAGTTTGATGTATATGATTAATATATAAACATGTTTTAATTAGTTTTAAACATGTTTAACCATCCAAAAACCCTAAAAATCAAGTAAAATTATTTTTTGATGTTAAACATGTTTACAAACCTGGAACATATACTTTTTTGGTCAAAAAAGCGGATTAGAACATGAATACAACGTTTTTACGGTTAGAAAGTTCGGTTTGAACCCAAAACCGAAACCCTAATTATCAAGGCTGTTACATGGATGATTTATGCTTGGTTTGATGTTATATGATATGTAGATATACTGAGTTTGCAACCCGAGACCCGGAAAGTCGTTTAAGCCAGCAAAATTCATCGAAAACCGACAAGGTAAACCCGTAATACTCGTTTAGGGGCTGTTTAGTATTAGGTTGTGACGTGCTTGTTTTTAGCTTGTGAAAATTTTCAGGGACATTAGGGATCATATAAATGAGTCCCTGTTCAAATTTGGTAATTTTTCGATAAACGGAGAATATTTGGTGAATTTATTCCCGTTTATGAGCGTTTATTTGGGAAAAATAGCTAAACATATTGAAAAATTATGAAACTTGGTTTTGGAGTTTGATATGGGATGGTAAGATCACTGGTAAAGTTTGGGAATCATTGGAAATGTCTAAGTATGGTTTGTGCGATCATGGCCTAACCGAATTTTAACAGCCGAAAAACGCACAAAAAGGCATTTTGTCAAAAGAGTTAGGTTCTGGAAATTTTGCAGGGACTATGTAATGACATTGAGGTCATTGGTAAAAATTATCAGATTTTTCGGAGGTCGTTTGGTATAAACGGGCCATTTATTACATGATTATAACCTATTAAATGAATTTTTATAAATAAATAATTAATCATAAAATTTCTGGAAATATTTTTATAAAATTCTCCATGTCTTAATGTATTTTTACAAAAATTTACATAATTTATATATAATTACATATTTAGTTATGATTTATCAAAGATTTAAATTATAATTGTTTTAACGAAACCGGCAGTTTTGTGTTTAACGGACTGACTGGTATGTCAAAATATCGAAAGTGGTCAAATATCATATTTTTGAATGATATTAATAAAAACGAACTTTTTACGAGAATTCCGGACAATTCGGGTGAATTGTGCGCGTTTTGTATAATCAAAACCGTGTAAAATCGGAAACGAACCCTGCAATCAAACCAGACACCGAAACTTTAAAATTCTTTCATAAATCAAATCATTTTATCAATCAATATATTTACTTAAGTTTATATGATCTTACCTAATCCCGAAACGTATAAACGATCAACTGAGCTAGGCTCGGAAAACGGTGAAACTGAGCCAAATCCAGTTTTAAACATTTTATAGTACACAACGTCACAATCTAAGACTATGGTCATGTTCTGGGCCTAACAGCTATACCCAGATTATCTATACAGCCCGACTTAGCTTGAACACTGTACTAGTAATAACGATACGATACCGTTTATAGGAATCAGGCTATAAACGAGGCATCTGACTTATTGATACGTGATTTCTGTGCGAACTACGATAAGGTGAGTTTCACGACCCCCACTTTCTAAACTGTTTTACGAACTTTTGGGGTGAAAAGCATGTTTACATAAACTGTTATACTTGAAAACGTGTGATGATGTGGATTATCTAAGTACTAACACTTGACAAGTCCCCACAAACACAAGTGATTAACTTCGTGCCGGTGGCGTGTGGATAGTACTATCGGTTTGACAAACCCAACTGTGACAGAGCCGGTGGGGTAAGCCGGAACATATGTAAAAACCAGTTGCACATTGTCATTATATATTTACATACTGCTATGTGGTGTTAGACATAGTACATACATGGGGCAAAATTGGCTGTTAAATGCCAACAGGAGTGCATGGGCAGGAGAGGCCATGCAGTATAGCTCGTTTCGGTTTCACTTGTGGCTTAGTATAATGCATCATACACAGACATATATACATACACACTGTAAACTTTACGAACTCGTGTACTGATTTCATTGAAACTCGTGAAACTTGAAACTCACCAACTAGACGTAGTTGACCCGTTTTAACATGCTTTTCAGGTAAAGCAAAAGTGGAATGATTTGCTTACATGCTTGGTGTTAGAAAGACAAGTTGAATAGCTGTGAATAGACGCTGATATAATACTGTTTAAGAAGCTCGTAAACCGGTTATGTGTTTTTCACCTAGTTTGTAAACATAGTACCTACCCATGTAATATGATGTAAATTAGCTGTTGAATTTTCTTTATAAACAATGTTGTTGATACCAGTGTTATCTGTTACATTCCCGTATTACGCTTCCGCAACTACCTAGTCGGGGTGTGACACTTTCGAGGAACTTTAGAAACTTAACTTTCTTTTTTTATGTGTAAACAAGTGCATTAAGCACAGTGTGTTAGGGATTCGGGCTTAACCCGATTATTTTCTATTCTTAGGAAACCGGGCTTATCCTGTAATTGTTCTAGGACTTTTATTTAATGAAAAGTAATTTCTAAATGACCAAACTTCTAAATTATCATAATAAACGTCATTCTAATAATTCCAGATCTTGCATCTTGCTGAAAATTACAAAGAAATTCACCATGACAAAAAGCACAGGTCGTGCTTTCCTAAGCACGAGGCCGTGGTCACCCTAGATTCTTCAGCATGACACACGCTAACTCCGTACAATTCTCTAACTCAGAAACATTTATTCCTTTAGCAGCACGGGGCCGTGATTTTGGAAGCATGGTGCCTTGTTCAACTTTCCAGTCTCTATATAATGCATGCATAAACTCACTATTCCATTCACACCAAACATAACTTACCTAAATGGAAGGAAAAAGGGTTGAATGGAGGCCAGTAAAAAAGGGGAAACAACATGAATCATCCTCTTACCTTGAGGAGGAGGTCATAAGACTCCAATGCATCATAAGAGATCAAGTTGAGAGCGACATGCAAACCGAAGCTCGAGTGGTCGAGTTAATCAACAAATTCGACCTGCTTAGGTTCGAGAACTTCCATGTTGTGGATGGCCACCACAAAGATGTGACTTCCAATCTTAACTTTCTCAACCGAGAAATCGTTACGCTCAACAAAAAGCTTGACGAACTTTTGGAAGCCAAACGAGCACCACCACACATCCAGGACTTGTTCGGAAGTGGTGGCCGTTGAAGTTCTAACTTTGTTTCATGTTGAAGTTGTTCCCGCTAGTACTATGTGTTAGGATCTGAGAGTTGTTGTTGTACTTTTCATTTTATCTATGTTTAATTATGTCTTTAGATTTACCTTTCATGTTTTAGTGAAGTCTAGGATTTTTAATTACCATGTTAAACTAACCAGAAAATAAAACCCAGTTAAAAAAACAAACCAGCTCGACAAATAAACAAAAATTCAAAACAATACTGTCTGCATTACGCAGCACGGTACCGTGCTATTAAAAGCACGGGGCCGTGCTTTTAGTCACAGAGCAGTTACGAGTTTTAACTTAATAAAATAACTTTTTCCAACCACCAACCCTAACATTCACTACGTTTCTAGACCGAAAACCGCCGACCATCCAATATTTCGCTAATTTCTTCATCAAATCTTCAATTCAAAACCTAAGGTATGTTAATTTAACAATTGCATTGTTCAAATTCATCAATTTAGGTTTAGGTTAACCTAAAATCGCTCAAATCGACCAAATCGGGTCAAAACCCGAAAAGGATATGGGTTATTTTGCTTGCATATGATGAATAGATTGTTGAATGTTTAATGGTTAGGGTTTAATTGAAAGGGACAATTCGGGTTTTGGATGTTAGCATAAATACCCGACACACTATTAAACCTAATTGATATAACCGGTTAGAAACGAGGGTTCGAGTCTGAGTAAGATAGAAATCAATATTAAAAACACAAGTCGTGCCCAAAACAACACGAATCATGGTCAACCGAAAGTCAAATATCAAAGGAAACTGAACCAAAGGCAACAGGACGGGGCCGTGCTTCTGAAAGCACGCCACCGTGATTTTCTCTCTGTTTCAGCAAATTGAAAATTTTTCACAAATTTTGACTAATTCGGGTGTAAATTGCAGATGGCGAGTATGGAGAAGACGTTCATGCATGTCTAGTCTTCCCAAACAGCAAAACAAAGGACCGACAAGCAAACACAAGATTAACTTATCTCAACAACAGGTATCCAGAAGCCAACTTCTATGCATGTGAAAACACTTTGAGGAACGTCAACCAATGGAACCGTTATGAGAACATTGTGAGGGACCTTGGAGACGGGTTTTTAGTCAAACAGGGGAATCGGTGACGGAACTTACAAAGGAATTCTTATCCTCGTTCAATATAAAAAAGAAAAAGTTTGATATGTGGGATGAAGAGGCAATCGAGTTCCGATGTGGGGGTATATGGCGTTAGACTTCTGTCATCCAACTAGGAGTTGATTTGGGAATTTACACGACCGAGGAAACTGACTCAGACAGCTGGTTCGAGGCCAAAGCAACGTTTACAGATGAAGGTGATGATGATGAAGCTGAAGCAGGTGACACAAGGGCAGAAGCTTGGGAGCAGTTGAGTTATGGTACAACAGAGTATAAACCAAGAGTTTCAAAAAGCACAGTACTGCGTGACCCACTCATGAGGTACATCCACCGTTTGCTCAGTCACACCGTCACAGCTCGAGGATAGAGTGAAGGGGTTGTCAACCTGAGGGATCTTTGGGCATTATACTGCATGAAAAACGACCTAGCATGCAATATCACGATGCTATTCTGCAAACTCTTCATAACAAATGCAAGTGCCCGAGGAAATACCCCGATCTTCGGTGGACCGTGGATCCGCAACCTTTATGAGGCCTATGGTGCAGATACAGAAGGAACTCGAAGCCCAGACCCGATAGCTCTCAACCTCGATTACTGTGAAAGCATGCAAATGATCCAGCAAATTAGCCCGAATGTATGGAGGTTTTGTGATAATAACAACCAGGTTTGGGATCCGGAAGACCCGGCAGAGATGATGATACAGGATGTGCACGAGAGAATGACATCACTACCCAGACAAAGCCTCCGTCGAACTTACCGTCAAAGAGGAGGCCCGTCTTCATCAGGGGCCGGCCCCAGCTCGTCACACGACAGCCGATACTCTTTGGAGGGTATATATGGACTTATCGATCAATTCTCAACTAACACTACCGCCTCATTTAACGGGCTCAACGAGCAGATGGCTGCCTCCGATGCACAGCGAGCAGCCGAGTATGAAGAAACGAGGCGAGAGATTGAACGATTGGGCTATCGCATGGACAGGCAGTGGAGACCATTTGACTCGGACACGGGTAACTGATGATTGGCGGCACTGGTAGGTCGGGCACGGGCATGGGGTTGGTAGTATTTTATGAACTTATTATGTGTGTTTTAAACAATTTACTTTCTGTCGTACTTGTTTGTTTCTTTATGTGTTGGTTTGGATATTTTTATGTCTGTTGGTGCCAAAGACATTATGCTATGTACTAATTTAGCCCGATAGGGCAATGGATGGATGATTCCATACCCAATTTTTAGCAATTTATGCTTGGTTGTTTGTGGTTATTTGCAGTTTTATATTATACAGGTACAAAAACAGGAAAACGGACGATAAACAGGGGACGCTCTGTCGAAATTTCGTTAACCCGTAGGAAAGTACCTCTCCATTTTTACCCATAATACTCAATTAAGAATTTTTATATTTTCATTGAGGACAGTGTGAGATTCAAGTGTGGGGAGGGGAATTACTTGACCAACTGTTTGTTCAATTAATTATAAAAATTCTCTAAAGCAACAAATATATTTTTGCAACAAACAAAGATTATTTTAAAACCTAAAGAGAAAACCAAGAATTTTTTTGCAAATGACCAATCATTATAAGAAAGTGAAATGTAAAAAAGAATTTTTGTAATATTGAGAATGAATTTATGCAAAATATGGCGTTAAAACCCAATTCCTCTGTTACTGTGAGATAAACCTCATGCCATATAAATATTATTCGGAAGCTTTGAGTGAGTCATGTGTTTCGTGTGATTTAGAACTTGTCGCAATTATTCATTTCAAGACCGCACGAAGCGTTGTATAAGGAAGAAGGTAATGTTGACACGATCCCATCACCCAAAAATCTTAACCAAAAGCCCTATCATTTTATCCCTCTCACCGGTAAAATACAACACTGGTCTTTTACCGGCAGACCCTAAAGAACTAGAAATGCATTCTTTCGATTTCAATTTCCTTTGCTGCATACACTTCACAAAACCTAGGCTGCCTCCAGAACTTAGGGAGAGAATCTTTCTTTTTAGAAATGAGGTGAGGAAAAAGTGGCGCCAAGACGAACAAAGGCCACCATTCTGTGGAATTTCCAAAAACGCAATGAAGAGAAGAGCAAAAAGATATGAGCGATGCTTAGGTTGCGGAAACTGGTCCCACGAAGGAAGATGTAGAAAAAGTCAAACTCAGTCTCATCATGAATATACCGAACTAATGAGGATGGGGGCTATTAGGCTCAAAGCCGAACGATCCATTAGAGTTGGAAGTAATGTTCAGAACAGGATTGAGGAAAAATTGATCCACATCCTCGATAAAACTGGTCTTGATGATCTGACCTTAAAAGAGTCATTAGGTATAAAAAAATAAATAAATAAAATAAAATAAAAATAAAAAATATATATATCTATTCGAAGAAAAGGAGCTAACCATTAAAGACATCTCAAGACTCACGACAATCAGTAGAAATTGTATTTACCATCCTCATTAACTTAAACCCGTAAACCGCCACAAAATACCAAATCCTTACTCACACAAAACCAAACCCTTTTACCTTCTTATCTATGCAACCCTTTAAAAGGTGGAGATTTGAACTTGTTACAAGCTTATTTATCACAGATTGCATTTTGACTAAGAGTGTTCACATACATACATCACATGTATGTTCAAATATAAAACCGAGTGTGAGTGAACATTGTGAGAACGTGACGTTTTGCATAAACGGAAGCTCATAAAAACAAAAGTTCCTTCTTATTTATCACTAACATAAAAAAAATGGTTATTTTGTTTCATCTTCTTGGAGCTCACTTAAGGGATGGTTATAATCTAAGTTTGCTGTTTTTAGAGGATATTTATAAGAAGATTGCTTGAAGACAAGCAATGTTTAAGTGTGAGGATGTTTGATGTACATAGATATATACATCTTTTCGGCATCAAATAATCTCTAAAAACTGAAATTTCTATCAAATAACATCGCATAAAAGGCTACTTATCGTAATAAAACATAATTTCAGCTGAAACCAAGCCCCAAACGAAGAAACAAGCGAAAAAGACGAAGAAAAACAGAAGAAAACACAAGAAAACAAAAAAACACGCCCCCATGCTTCCGAAGACAAGAAAATACAAAATCTGGAAGCAAAAGCACGGGGCCGTGCCTACCAAACACGGGGTCGTGGATGAGAACACAGAAA
The DNA here is from genome assembly GCF_021521415.1 of Bidens hawaiensis. Lineage (NCBI taxonomy): Eukaryota > Viridiplantae > Streptophyta > Magnoliopsida > Asterales > Asteraceae > Bidens > Bidens hawaiensis. Next base: position 18,473 of record NW_027496588.1, on the reverse strand, counting down.
AGACAAAGAAGATTTAGCACATGTCACTAAAAACCACGGGGCCGTGCCCACCTTCCAGAAAAGACAAAGTAAATCTGGCACATGTCATAAAAATACACGGTGGCGTGCCCACCAACCACGGGGCCGTGCCTCACACTCCAGATTGCCTATAAATAGTGGCTCATGTTGCACTCATTTGGTGTGCCTTGAAAAGATATATATCCGGTTTTCACTTATAAAAACAGACACTAACACTCACTTTGAAGATCTAGTGAAGAGTTTGAAGGCTTGGAGGTCATTACCATCAACCATCATCATCAACCATCATTACCGTCATTAAGAAAGAAGATTCATCTACAATTGGTTAGATTGTTCCAAGTTTAATCATGTATTTGTTATCATCATTCATCTTAATGTTTATCATCATGCTCATTATGAGCTAAACTCCTTTTACCATCTAAAATCTATGAAGAAGCTTTGTTTTACTTGATAATTGATCAAGACATGTGGTGTAGTCTAGTAAAGTACATGGTTATATTACAATTATCTTTTGATGAGAAATGTTTCACCATCTTAAATCACTAATTCAAAGTTGGTGGTTGTCAATTCTATTGGCAATCATTCATGATCGATTCATATTCTTGAAATATAGAAATACTTTGATACATTATCGAAACACGGATCCTTATATTGTACTTAGAAATGATGAGATATAAGTTATGATGTATTTCTCTAAACCTTGGTAATCAGAAAATGGCTTTTCTTAGGATATCAAATTAATTAAAGAAATCATATGTTAACGGAATGTGTAATTATAACCTACATAAATCAACCAAGGGGAGGTTGTGTGATGAACTACAACCACCCGAAGTTGTTAGAATTGGTGTTTGAGAAATCGAAGTCAATCCTAATCTTTCTACTTTACGAAACTACTTGTCAACTTAAATTGACATCATTGAGATGGCATGACATTAGGAAAGGGTGGACTTTAAAATGCGCATGCTATCTCCTTAGTGCCAAAGATGCTCACTTAAGGTTTAAGGAGCTATCTATCATATATTGCTATGGCAAGTTTACCACATGTCCAAATATTAATTATCAATGCTGAAATGGAGTGGATTCTTGATCTTAGATGGTAACCTTCGCATAATTGAACAACTCATTTAGAATTTCTTGTCATGGTCACCTATATATTATATATAAGTATTTACATTTTATAAAAAGTTCAAAATTTACCCCAAAATGATTAAAACCTCCGATTAAAGCAAAACAACATTTATTATTAGAAACCTTTGTGTCCACGGATCGATACTTGGTTCTTACCAATACTATTCTACATATACGATAGGTACACTTGCCTATTTTGTGTGTGTTTAGTCTTTGTAGAAATCACTTTTATAAATTTAAAACACGATCTTGTGCAAAAGCAACTCATTCCATCCATTTATATTTTATACCATACGCACGCACGCATCAAGTTTTTGACGCCGTTGCCGGGGACACAGTACGTTTCTAAGAACAATCCAAGTTTTAATCTAATCATTGTTTATAATTGTACAAATTTTTAACTTCTATTTTTTTACCTTTATTTTTTTTTACCAAATTATATAATTTTAAAAGAGGGCTCCCCCATCGCGTATCGCGATGGGTGGGTGGCTGGGTGATCTCAACTTTGAAAATTGGCAATTTTAGCCCCCGAAGTTCATTTTAAGTGTTTTTAACGCGTTTTTAAGGACCGAAAAAGATGTTTTCGAGACCCAACAAGTATAAAACAATATTGTAACATAAAATTCATCCTTTTAATTATATCATAAGTTTCAGTTTACAAAACAGGTCGGTTTACATAATAAACGATTATAAAACGAATACAAATCGGACCTGAAATTGACGAATGTCACACCCGCCAACAAAGGCTCCGCCATGGGATGGTTTTCAATAACCACCCGCCAAAATAGGCTCCTTCATAGGATGGTTTTCAATAACCACCCGCCAATAAAGGCTCCGCCATGGGATGGTCTTCAATAACCACCTGTCAAAATAGGCTCCGCCAGGGGATGGTTTTCAATAACCACCCGCCAAAAAAGGTTGCACCATGGGATGGTTTTCAATAACCACCCGCCAACAAAGGCTCCGCCAGGGTATGGTTTTCAATAACCACCCGCCAAAAATGGCTCCGCCATGGGATGGTTTTCAACAACCACCCGCCAGCAAAGGCTCCGCCACGGGATGGTTTTCAATAACCAACCGCCAAAAAAGGCTCCTCCATGGGATGGTTTTCAATAACCACACGCCAAAAAAGGCTCCTTCATGGGGTGATTTTCAATAACCAAGCGTCCAAATAGGCAATGCCAAACGAGGGTTTTCAGTAACCAACCGTCAAAAAGGTTGCGCCATATGACGGTTATCAATAACCAAAGGTCAAAACAGGTCGCACCAGACAATGGTTTTCATTAACCCCTAAATACAGATCTTAGCGCTACAATACACAAAAGTTGTCAAAAGCCCATGATAAGTCCATAGCCCCCCTTTCTTCAGGGCAACTACGGACTAGGGGACTTGTAGAAGTAGGGTGCTAAACCCACCTCAAATTAATATAACACCCAATAAGTGGAGGAACTATGCGCTACGCATACATAATGGTGCGATACGCATAACCTAATCCACTTGCGCTAGGCGGACTACATGGCGCCATAAACATAGTCTAATATAATAAACATTTCCTGACACCTCGGGAATGGTAGCGCTAAGATCTCCACCAGCATGGAACAAAAAGGAAGAATATACTTTGGGAATATCGCCCAACCAATGGGAATTGAACAACACATAAAAGACGAGACAAAATAGTACATCACGTCAATGTCAAAAGGCCATGATGTCCACCAACATCCACAACCACACGAGTGGAGAATATAATTGGTGGAAAGACTAACAGGGCAGTTAGCCATTCCCTCTCTCCCCCGGCTATAAAATCAAAGTACCTCCAAACGGTAAAGGATCCACGATCCAATATTATAACTCTCTCTCTCAATATATTTCCATCGTATTACCAAATGCTGATTCTCACGCCGAAGTGTGGTTACGAGAGAATCCCCCCCCCCCCCCCACATTCCTCGTCACAAGCTCACGATGTTCTGTTTTGCAAGAGATACTCATCTACGCCAAGAAGGATTATAATCCATCGTGGGAAATACTTAACCATTATCCTTGGACTAACTTGTTAGACCTAACGAGTGGATTTGTGTTTCTTCATAATTTTTTTGTTGGGTAAACATGATATCATACCATGTTTTTCCGAAGTGTATAAAAATTTTATCCATAAGTATTGCTATTTTGTAGCTATAGTGCATGTTCAGATAAAAAAATGATATTTAAATAATTGAAGTAGGGAGAGATAACTTTTGTAATGTAGATTTTACCATTTAGCAAAGTTGTTTTTTCTTGGTATCCTTGTATTGCCTTAAACACTTCAGTGAAATTATTAGATTTTATCATTTAAAATTTACATGGTAATTGTGTCAATTTTAAGTTTTAAACCAAATGTTATGCTCTGGATGCTTATGAATTAAATTCTTTTGTATTTAGATTTCAGTTTTGTGAGTAATTTGATCGTTTGAATAACCTGTGTCCATGGTGTTTTGGGTAACATTGTTTGTTAATATTATTATATTTTATGGTTTGTTATTTTTGTCCAATTTTATTTTTTGTGTACATTGTTAAATGTTTTGTGCATAATTTGGACAATGTTAAGTTAAAAATGTGTTCATCGTTTTGAAAATATCGTTCTGAATGATAACTTGAAGCATTTTGTCGATATAGTGTTCGAAAGTTTGGATCTACTAATGGTACATCGTTTTGTTTTTGATATTTTAATATATGTGGATTAGAGTTTCTGATTTGAAGGCGTACCTTTATCAGGTTCGTTGGTCAATGATTTGATTTATCAGTTCCTCATGATGATATATATCATTATCTTAGCGGATTTTAGTGAGATTGGGTAAGTCAATGATCTGATTGTTACACACATTGAGGCTCTTATACAACTGTTTTTTTTATTTAATGTTTTTTTGAAACATTGAAATGATGAATTGTTGTGATGTGGTAAATCACATTGGAGGTAGGGCAGTGGACAGGCCAATTATTAATATGTAATATTGAATGGAGTTTGTTATGGTGTTTTCATGATCAGAGAACGAGCGTAAGCAAGTGAGTAAGAAGATGATGCAAACTAAGGTGATAAGACACCTTTTTATAGTGTGCGTGGAGAGAGCTTGACCTAGATATCCGAACTTCGGATATCCAGGCCTTTCAGATAGTGATTCGGATATCCGAAAATCTAAAGAAAAAAAAACCCACCTGTTTTAATAATAAAAATACCTTATAATACAAATAACAACAATAAATCTTATGATAAAATTAAGACTTGATTGTTCCAACACAACTAGGGTGTAGATTTATAGAAAAGTGTGACCCAAATGACAGAATATTATACATATAATTAATTAACATATACAAATTTCTCTTGTTTTTGCACGTAAGAACGCTAACAATCTCTTATCAAGAATGGATAGAGGACCGTCGGTGGTTGACGCCGACAAGACAAAAGACGACTGTCGTGGAGACCGACCGTGACAACTGACTGATGAGTGTCGTCGAGGAATGGATAGGAGCCGGACACCAGTGGTCATGTGGAGAGTTGTTGGATCTGTGCAGAAGAGAATGGAGGCTGATGAAGGGGAGAGGAGTGTTTTAAAAATAGATCTATGGTTTTTTACTTATGTTATATAAAATAAAAATTAAAAATATTAAAACTAATATATCGGAAAAATCTCAAAATTGATATCCGAATCTGAATCCGAAAACTCGGATATCCAGGATTCGGATATCCGGATTTTCGGATTTGGATTCGGATGCTTTTGAGCATCCCGCATGAAAGGCTTGAAGGGGTATCATGCCCTTCCTATTTCCGGGATCGCGGGGAGATCTTACTCTTTTGGGGAAGTGAGGGGTTTTATCCGCTGGACAATAAGTAGGCCTCTTTTCCATCACGTGCTATTGTAGACTGTAGTGTCTTGGTCCATCAATTAGGCTCACTGATATCATGACATACCATAGGTCATGTCAAGGAGATACCGTTTGACTTTATGAAGCATTTACCATTTGGAGATAGTGAGAGATCTTTGAACATTCTAATCCTATTCCACATCTCTATCTATATAACTACACTAAAGAACACTATATTTCTCTCTCCTGTTCAATTAAATAATATTTTTTATACCTTTATCATTACAGTTTTCTCTCTCCTCTACTCACAACCAATCCAGCAAATATTAAAAAATAAATATGGGCAAACAATTTTTCCCAAATTTAAAAAAAATCACTACATTTCTCTCTCCACCCTATAATTTACACTCACAACCCCAACCTATAATTTGCAAACCCCCCACACATAATTATAGGGGATGAGATGAGAATGCTCGTAATTGACTAGCTTTGATGCTTTGGCTTTTGGTGGGTCGTGATCCCAGTTTTAAACTTCTTCTACCGAGTCTTTACTATTTTATTTTTTTGAATATTTAGTTCGTTTTGGTTATCAACTTCACATTTTTTGAGCTTTTTGTACCGTTTCATGAATTGTTCGTGTATTGGCCAACAAAAATTATATATATTTATCTAAAATTGATTTTCAAAAACTCCTTTCATTTCCAAAAGTAAAAGAAAGAACGAGATAAAAAAATATAAAAAAGACAAGAAACCAAGTTTTACCAGACATTAAAAAAATAAGAAACAAGAGCTCGATAGGATATCAGTTTTGGTCGGTCATATATGATATGATGTAGGTCAAATAAGTCTATACATTATGATTGTTCAAGTTGAGTAGTTTTTCTTCTTCACCTGATATGTCTTGCATCTGAACATTTTGTTTTGAGTTCATTTTGTTCCACTCGTTTTCCACCCGAAAAAAAGCCCACTGGAATCTGCGGAAAATCTCCAACGCGGTAATTGCAAAAACCGTCAAGTGATTGTGGCGAAGATGGGCTGATAACTTGTATGTCCACGTGCACCTTAATATCAAATTGCTTCCTATCACCCAAAGATATACCTGTCAAAAGAAAATATATATATATATATATATATATTAAACGCACCAACAATGGTATCACAATAATAATCTAAATTGCTGTAAGAAAAAGCAAATCTAACCCAGTTCTGTCCATAAACCAGTTGAGAGACGATATGCGGTTTGGTGAATTTGAAGATTCGAGTAAAGCAGCTGTAAAGAAAAAAAAAAGAGATGGTTGTGAAGAAAGTACTTCCTAACATGTAAAATGGAAACTAAAAAAATTTACTCCGCACATTCAGCTTGGAATATAAATATATTTCACCAAAACTCTTTTAACTTACTTTAAATCCCAATCTCGAGTGATATCCCAGTAAAACGAATACAAAGAATTTAAGAAACTTGAGAATAACCAGAGGGGCCGGTAGAAGTTTATCCAATTATCAGGGAACACGTGGTACTTCAATGCAGAAAGAAAAATAACCGGTACAGCAGTTGAATACTTTAATGCTGAAACCATAAAAGGAAAGTGATTATACAAAATTACGTATTTAATTAATAATCTAACTTTTTGAAATTGAAACACGCTTTAAGGGCTTTCAACCATTTTTCCATTTCACCTTTTTTTTCATTAACCTATTAGACCTGTTAAACATACAGCGAATTGGCTCATTCATAAATAAAAAGTTAAAACCTGCCACCTGTAATAACTAGACTGGGTACTAATTATGGATCAAAAAACATGGCAAGCCGCAAGCCTATAATATACTTAAAATTTCATATTGACCCATTTTGTTAAATACTTACATCATGACATTTATGCCCTTCTCTTTCTCCTTGCACTCCAAACTCCCATATTCTATGCAAGTTTTAAGGGAAGGGTATAAAGGTTATAAATTTGAAACATGGGTATATTCAATATTGTAATTTTTTGTTGGGTAAACATGATACCATACCATGTTTTCTGAAGTGTATAAGAAATTTATCCATATATATAGCTATTTTGTAACTATAGTGCACGTTCAGATAAAAAAAAATTGATATTTAAATAACTGAAGTAGGGAGGGATAAGTTTTGAAATATAGATTTTACCATTTAGCAAAGAAGTTTTTTCCTTGGTATCCTTGTATTGCCTTAAACACTGAAAGAGACGGAATATGTAAGGCAACACAAGAACAATAGGAATAGCAACAGAATGACTGCCACAAACCGAATCAGCTTCAAACCAAGCAATGGTTGCCACCTGTAAAACCCCATAAGTGTGATAAGAACCAAATCGATACTATGATGTAAATGAATCGAAAAGATAGATTAATTGACTTTCGAGAGGCAAACAACACTTTCAAGTCCCAATGAAATAAAATCACTAATCAATTTTATGGATAAAAGACATCCTGATCCTAAATCTTGCCAGAACTAGTAACCTGTTATCTAAGTTTTATACATTCTATAAAACTCTTCCTAATCTTTATATAAAAGTAAGACTTGGCAATAATAGTAATATATAACATAAAACCAGGACTTATACGTGAAAAGAACCATATATACGAAAATTTTGTAAAACATAATAGCATCAAGTTTAACTAATACTTCTCAGCTGTCATATAAAAATGCATCATTTCTCATTTTCACAATGTTAACATACAAAATTTAACTAGACTTCACGGCCAGTCCATGAACCTGTTCTGATGTATAAGAGCTTATGAAATGTTATGATTTATATTTGATATCATACATATTTGAAGTATATTTGGCAAAATTCAACCATTAGCAGTAATCTCTATAGCAAGTTAATATGACAAATAAAAAAGGAGTGAATGCTAACCTGCCTATGAACCATTCTACAAACAGAACGTTCCAAATCTGAAAAGACCTGCAAAACAAAAACAATTCAAGAAACGTTATTTATGTGCTCATAGATCTTTTTCAAAATGATATTTGTAACTTTGGTAATCAATTAAAGAGGTGTTTGGATGCAAGTTCTCAAAATTGATTGTTGTAACTTGAAAAATCAGAATCAGATAATCAATCAAACGATTGCCTAAAGTTATCCAAATCTGATTTGTTTGCTATTTAACAATCGCATCTTGAAGAATCAGAATCAGATAATCAATCAAACCATTTCCTAAAGTTATCTAAATCTGATTTGTTTGCTATTTAACAATCGCATATAGCTTCTCCATAAACACAATTACTTTGACACTGACTATTCTTAAAATATTAGAGTAATACAGAGAATTAATATGCACGTACTAATGGACATACTTAATTGAAACATATCATTACTTCCAGATACATACCTTTGACATTGAAGTCAATATATCAGCCACGAAAAAGTCAGCAAATGCTATTGCCTGTATTCATCATACGATAACAAAAACATATTAAATGTCGGTTATTAAATACAATCATAAGAAATTACATACTGATAGGTAATATCTATAGGCTTGCCTGAAAAGGGAAGACTATTCTCCAAAGCGTCCTTAATAAAAAGAAGCGTGATGACAAATAAAATATATCAAAGGGGAATATCAAGATAATTGCAACAGCGGTGTATAAGAGTACCTGCAGCATACCGTGTGTAAACATTATTGTAATCATAAAATAAGATAAGATTTCCTTGTGGGTAAATAGTCAAACTTTTAAGTGCCAACACAAGATATGTATAATAACAAGATCACCAGGTTGTATTGGGCTCACAAAATTGTATGTGTTTGTCTTTATATGTTTCTAAATTACATACATGTCAATATCAATTCATAAATGCTTTATAAAAAACATTTCCTCTATTTGCTAGTAGTAAATATTTAAGCATTCACCGTCTATTAGACCAAACTGTTGCCTGTTGCATTTTTTACATTTTATTATATATTAAAATATGCACATCACTACATCAGCACAGAAGTAATTAAGTACTACAGGGTGTATTAAAAATATAACAATTAAAATATTACAACTCAACAAAGCTTTCTGTTGCAAGAGATTAACCACAGAATAGCAAACTGGAAACTTAAGCATGACGCTAACTTATTTACTTTTGGAATACTGTCATTCACATTGTTGTTTACACCAAGAACATGAAATAAGCCGAGAGATAAAATTAGTCAAAGTGTAAAAAAATGTGAAAGGAAGCATCTATTACACTGGTTGAGATGCAGCCCATGAGACTTCACCATGAGAGTATAGATACAGATATGATGTCATACTCGTAGGAACAATGATTGTCATCCATGTAGCACACTGCAACATAAGATGAAAGTATGAGCAACCACAGAAATAACTTTCAAACATATAAAATCACTAAATGTGTAGGAATCATAGAAAGAAACCTTGAATAGAACTATATATATCTTGGTAAGTAAAATAACAATAAGTTGAACAATTGATAATGCATATATATTAAGAATAAATACTATTTTAGCTGGTGAATGAGTATTAAATATATACCTTCCAGATTTCTTTATGAGTAAGATGATTCTGATCAAGATCAAAAATCTTGGAATAGTTGACGTTGGACTGAGCAAAGACCCATAAATTTGCGCCCCAAAACCAAACTGCAGCTGTCTATTAACAAACAGCAAATGATATAATTATGTTACAATAAAAGTATAGTATACTAAAGGAAAAGGCGTGTGAGAGCTCACGACAAGAAGAAGAGGATTATAGTAGAGAAAGGCCTCATAAAGAAAAAGATCTCGCAGGTCCAGACTCATCCTCATAACAGAATCCCAGCTAATCTGATATAGGATATTGATATTAGTTATAGAATATATGTATATATATCTTGAAAAAAAGAAAGAAATATAATTATAAGTTGAACCTTGCAACAACTGAATCCCCATAAAAAGAAGAGCATAACCTGATATAAACTCAACATCATTAGAGAGTAAACTCAAATATAATATAATATAATATACCTTAAGCCTCCAGAGCAAAACGGGAGAGGGTAAGATTGGCAAGGGTGTGGTGGCGGCACCCTTCATTTCAGTTGTCTCTATTATTATTAGAATGAAAAAGAAAGATTTATTATTTATAGAAATTGAGCAATAATAAAATATAATATAAGATGATGAAATTGTTTGTTCCTGTGACCTAGGTCAGAAAACAATTGCCTGCTTCCAGACTTCCTTAGATGTGGACTACTAGTGTTAACAGGAACATTAGTCACATGACCTCCAAACATAGATAACCACCTTCTAATCAACAATACAATCCCTTCCTATCTGCAATAATAATAATAATAATAAATCGGAGTTTACAACAGGGATGTTGATGAATGATATGATTATTAAATCGGAGCGAAATGTAATTGCGAGATCAAACTTACACAGAGAGGAGAGGAGAGGAGAATTAGGGTTTCGATTTGATTTGATAATTCTTATTCTTGATTTGCGGGATCTCCCACCACCCGCTGGATCTCGCCAACAGATAATAGAGGAGGGTTGGGGGAAGGAAATGTGACAATTAATTTAACGAAAACAAAAAGTGAACCAAGGGGTCTTGTGTATAATATTACCCTAACATTTTTATTATTATTAATTAATTATCAATATCAAATCAAACAAAAAATAAATCCTTAGATATTCAAAGACCCTAACGTGCGTACATGGAAAATACTTCTGAATCCGTCACTGTTAAAGAAAATTTTCATCTAAAGATGTTGGAACTCAAATCTTCTTATGATAAAACATTCGAGAATAACATATGGATGTTTGTGACGGTGATGAACAATAAATACAGTATAGTTTCAAGAATGTAAGAAATAAAAGAATAGCAAGAAGATAAGAATGTTGAAGTCGACACATATTTCTTCAAACAACAACCCCATGGATAAAGAATCCATGGGAGTACTTTACACACTCAAAACTCTATCGAAAAAATTTCACAAAAGAACCTTCATGAAGAGAAATAGTATGTGTGGGGGTGTCTGTCTACCTATGCATAAGAAATTTTGTAGAAAACTATGTTGGGTGAACACATTTTCTCAAATTTAAGCTTATTTGTTTGAAAACAATTTCTCAATGAAGATTCTGAAACCAAGCTACTTCCCAAGTGGTATGTGTCATAGCCTTGTACTCTGATTTAGCACTCAAGCGAGATACGACACTCTAATTTTTGCTTTTCCAAGACATAAGATTACTTTCATAAGAACACAATATCTAGTAGTAGAGCGCCTGGTTGCCGGGTCTCAATTATAATAAATATCAGCAAACCCTTCTCATGTATGATAACCATGGTTTTGGTATAGGATTCCACGAATTGGTGAGCTTTTCAAGTACTTCAGAATGTGACATGTACTTTCTTAATGTGAAGCTATGAGGTTACAGGGGTTGACCTAAACTAAGCACACTCACTAGAAAAGCAATATATGGTCTGGTAATAGTCATATATTTTAATTTACCAATGATTCATCTGTATTTTTCCTGGTCTTCAAGAACATCACTTTCATCTGCTTTCAACTTCCCGTTTGGTATCTAATGCATAACAACTCTTTGCCTCAATCACCCCACACTATTTTAGTGCATCCAGACGATATTTCATGTTCGGTATCTAATGCGTAACAAGCCGCCATTTTCCAGATTAATCATGTTTTATTCATCGACCCTTAACCCTCTGTCTAAAGGGTTGTACTCGATGTGTTATATGGTTATCCTTTGGTTTATATCTAGCTACTTTCCTGCTTCGTATGTCTAGAAGGTTCATCAGGTCCAGTCAATAGCTCGACCTCCTTCTTCAATCGTCGTGTGAGACATGATTCATGCTTGTTGAAGCAAATTTGGGAGGTTAAGCACGACCCAATTCATACCAATACATGGGTGTGGTCAACTTTATGGGCCCCAAAAAGTATTTTGTCATCAAATGGAGGAGAAACACACGCCATAATTTGCAATTTGCTTGGAACAACCCATGCTTTGGCAATCTTTTTTGTCATGTCCTCAAGGTAAAAGCATGGGACATGTCTTCAACAGCACGTGTCGTGCTTTGGTCAATTTCTTTGTAAAAACTTGATTTTCAACCTATGAATGTATGTTTTGTCTTTTAGTGGTCTATTTGTCTATGAAAATAAAAAGTAAACAAATAAATAACTTATTCAGTAAAGTTATGCAAGAAAATAACTAAAACCGAGTCTGAATGATATGAAATTTATGTACGTATTTACATACATCAGTCGGCCACTACGTACATAATTGAAACTAAAACCACCACCGGTTAGTTCAGGTCAAAATCGATTAATTCAATTAGCTTCGTTGATCAAAGATCAATTATCGCTTATATTGGTTAATTCAGTCAGCTTCGTTGATACCCTAGTTAGGATCAAACACATGTAAAGAGGTGTACAAAACCAGTTTTTCCCCAAATCGAACCGGTTTGGGTTTTGCGTGGTCAAAACTGGTTTGACCCAAACCAGTTCTGTTTGGAAACCGGTTTCAACGTAGAATAAGTCACATTGATCCAAACCGGTTCAGTTTAGAACTTATTTAACCGATTTTAAACATGTTTAAACCGATTTGAGGAAAAAAATTGTTTTCAAACTAGTTTGATTATGAAAAGGCCGAACCGCTATAAGAACTGTAACATTTCGGTTTTTCGTTTTCTTGTATTTGTAATCGTTACCCGAATAGGTTCGTATTCGGGTGATTCAATCAATAAAATCTCGCAACCCGGTTCGTATTCGAGTGATTCAATCAATAAAATCTCACATTTGTTTAAGTTTATTTATTTATCGATAATGCTGAGAAATGTGCAAAAGCAACCCTAAACTAACAATTTATCCACTCTTGTAGCCACGTCTAAAGACCAATGACCTAATTGCAATTAAATCAAAATTCCTTTCCCTCATCTCCTCTTTTTCCTCGTCATGACACCCCCCCCCCCTTCTTGACCCTTAATTCATGGAAAAATCAATGCAATCGATCTCGCCAAATCATTCCTTGATCACAAACGAATCCCACCAACACTCTAATAATGGAAAATGATTAACAATTGACAGCTAATATGATTAATGACGAACCGCGGCCTAACTCGTCCCTAAAACACTGTATAAACACGATCAAATGCAATTAATTGTTACCACAACATCCCTACACCCCCCGACTCTAACCCCTAAATCAATTTCACCCTACGAGGCCGTCTATACCAGTTCCAATTTCAAGTTAGAGCCGAACCTTCTTGTTCTTTGTTATCCGTCAATTCGTTACCATTACAAGTAATTGAAACATGCATTAAGATAATTTTTTACCAACAAACAATAACCCTAAATCAATTTATACCCACCATAAACAATTAAACCAATTTGATGATCTAGGGTTCATATTTGAAATTGGGTTTCTCTTTTGCTGTCAGTTCATATATCTTTGAAAATGTTTAAGACACTCAGAACCGGCCGAGCGGGGGTGCGAGCCCCCTTGGACACGGTTTTTAGTTTTTATTTTTTTATACTCCTTTTTATTTTATATTATTATTACATATTTAAAATACTTAATAAATATAATTTTGACATAATCGAACATTCTAACCCCCGATATAAGTTATCGTGAAAACCTTTGTTTTTATAAGTGCTTACACACACATATATATATATATAAGTAATTACTTAAGCATTTTTATATATTCCGGTTAAAACTAATATAATTTCATAAACCCTAACAAGCCGATATCAAATCTTCGTTAAAATTACTTAATAATAATAATAATAATAATAACATAATAATAAAAATTATTAATAATAATAATTTAAACCCTAAAAGTCTCCAAATTCATCTTTTTAAACCGATTAGTAGACGATATATCGTGTTTCATTATATATACTCCATAGTTACTTACTATTTACAAAATTTAATGAGAATTAAACTAATACTTTAATTACAATTTTCTTTCTTAAAACCCGATAGTATCTCAAATTCGTCACAAGTATTCTATTTGCAAATTATTTCGTTTATAATTAATCAATATTGTCGTTAACGATTAGAAACTTTTGTAGACGTATCTTGAGGAGCTTAACCGTTTCTGTAACAACTCGGTTTTTTTCCAATTTATATTACCCGAACCGTTTTTATATTCGGGAAATTATATCGATAAAAATACTGCATTTATCGAGTTAATTAATTGTTATAATATTACGGTTTAATTTTTTGTTTAAAACATTCAAAATGTTGCATCTTTAACCCGTATTCGAACTTTTACCCAAAAATGTTTCCCTATTATTAATCCAGGGACTAAAGTGCAAATATTATTATTAAAATCTGTAACCCGTTTACCCAGAATCCAATAACCCAAACTCGTATCCAAACCTTAACCCGTACCCGGTTAGTTTGCTTATTGCTTAATTTTCGTAATAAACATAGAAATTGAATCATGCATTTGATATCCTTGCTATGACGACCTCATCGACTGATTTAATTAGGAATCAAAGATCGATTTGATACGTTTGTTTATTATACTTAAACCGCCTATAACCTGTTTCTAATTATACAAGATATAGATCGTCATATTTCAATTAATCTTGCCCACACCATCTTTGGAGCATCGTCGTCATAACCCTTAAGTCTAAATTGATTATATCGATCTGCAAATAACCTATTCATCATTGTTTGTTGGCCGACAGTTCATTGTCTAATTAACCAGTTAGTAATCAACGTTAAGGTAATTAAGTTATATGGATATGTTTGTCGTGTATTCCTCGTCATTAACCCTAAGGTTAATCGGCCAAACAATCTACGTTTTGACCGATTGTATTATAAGGGTTTATAGTTGATTTGGGGTTTGTGTCTGTTTATTTTTAAATGACCAGTTTTCGTATTATAGCAAGTTAACACCCTAGCCCAGTTGGCTAGGGGGCGCGGGTTCCAGCCCCCCCAACCCCGTTTTGCCTTTTTATTTTTTTTGGAAACTTATTATGTTATTCATTTAATCCATAAATTCATGTTAAATATTATAAAACTTATAATTAATTTATATTTTATTAAAACCGACATTTAAACTAGTTTTTTCTGAATCTTTGTTAAAAAACTATATATATATATATATATATATATATATATATATGTATTAGTATTAAATTGTTAAAGGTTTTAATTTTTAAAAAGGGGTTTTAATCTAATATATACTAAAAATTTACCATGCTAATTAACACATTAAAATATAGTATATTATAAAAAGATTAGATTTTATATAAATATTATTATTTATTATCTATTATTTAAAAGAGATCTTTATTAACAATAATAAAATGTAGTAATTTATTATTTCTCGAATACCGATTGACTCAAATAATTTATTATATATATAATTATTACATCTTTAATATTTCAAGTTAAAGGATTTATCTTACTTTATTTATAAAATTTTATTTTTAGAATAAAACTTTAAATAAATTATTTTAAATACAATACTCGTTTATATCTCGATTCTCTATTAGTTTATTTATTAATTCATAGTATTCCCCGTTATTACTCTTGTTAGAATTTGTCTTTGCTACATCTCGAGCGTGACGTTTATTTATCATTCTTACCGCATTCATTTATCTTTGCTTATATACTAAGGTGAGTAATCACCCCCCTTCTTTTTACTTGTTTTTAAACCTTTTTGGGGGGCTTATGCGTATCTATAATCCAACTACATTTTATATCTTATTCTCAATAGCAAACTGTGATTTTTGTGTGTGCATCAGTTAAATGTTTATATGCTACATGTTTATTTGCTTACTTGCTCATTGTTAATCTATCGCATTCGGAGAGGTCCATCATAATCACATAACAGTATGATCATACGACCATCGTAGTAGCCAACGTCCGGCACATGACAATGGTTTTACTGACACTTATTATTTGCTCATTTTCTTTGATTGTTTATCCTCACAGATAACGGTTTTGCTCTTTATTATATATTATTATACTCATTATTATAACTCATTATTTTTGTATTCTCAAACTGATGATCTACTCACTCAACATGTGTTGTTGATAAACCTATGTATTTTGTACGCATTTGCAGGTTACTATTGGATTGTTTACCAAAGTGAAGAACATATAGCGAAGACCATTAGGATTAAAACTTATTCAATAATTATATGATCTTGTTTTGTAATGTCGTTATAAATGATGTACTTAAATGTTGTTTGTTATTATATAAATTAATTAGATATTGTCATATTAAATGCATGATAGTACCTTGTGAGCTGTGAACATTGAGCTCACACCCCGACGTTTCCGCCTTATGTCGTGGTGTGACAATTTCTATCTTAACTTTATCATATCTCATCCTCATTAATTCAATCGTTAATGTGAGTAATAACAACCCCATTCTACCCTTTTACATGGGGGGAGGGGGGTTATGCGTTCACAAGTTAAATAACTTTATAATTTTCACTGCAATTTCACTATTTGCGCAGATATGAAATTGCTCAATTAGTTGATATGTGTGAATGTGACTGTGTTTATTTGTTAATTATGGTTGCTGGTATCTCATCCTCGTTAGTATGATCATACGCCGCCGGAGTATCTCGACCCACTGAGACGAGGGAAATGGCCCTTTTTATAGTATTGTGATTGATACGAAGTGTGAGAAGTAATATAGTCCATTGATAATTGATTTGAATAAATGTGATTAATTTGAGAATAAAAAAATGATAAAAAAGTGTATTTGAAATAATACATTTTTGTTGACTTTCTTTCTAAACATGTGTCACACCCCAACTTAAGGCGGAAATAACGGGGCGTGAACTGATTGCCACAGCTCTCAAGGTACTGTCATGCAATATTCAAATGACAATATCTATTAATTTAATTCAATTATCAAATAAATCAAATACAAACAAGTACATAATTCATACAACAATACAAATTTTATATTTCTTGATTTAAAATATTCTTCTAACTAAATTCTTCACTAAGTCTTCACCAACCTGCATTAAATTTCTATGATAACCTGCATATGCGTATAAAATAGAATTTTGTCAACAACACATGTTGAGTGAGTAAAACACAAGTTTAAGACACTATCATAATATTATATAATAAATAAAGAAAGATGCAAATTGTTCATGTGAGAATAAACAGTTAAGCCATATCACATAATCAATCAAACAAACCAATAAGAAAGCAAACCATAAAGAAAGGGCTCAACCAATCCATATAAATGGACATTGGTTACCAAAGCAAGGACTAAACCGTTGCCATAAAAATGGACATCGGTTGCCGAAGTAAGCATACAACGTTCACATAAAGCAAGTAAGCAAATAGCAAGTTATGCATAAACCGATATACACACAAGGATTAACAGTTGCGGTTTTGAATACTAGATATAGTTAAATATATAAGATACGCACATGTCCCCAAAACGGTTTAAAAATAAGTAAAAAGGGGAGTGAAAATACTCACCTTAGTGATTAAGCAAGAGATAATGAATATGTAAGAAAGCGGTAAGTCAAGCTCTTCGGGATTTACCGACGAGAATCCTAATTACAATAATTGAGGAAATAAATATCATTTGAATAACGGAACTAAGATTAGATAGCAATTCGGGAACTCGATGATCGTGTGAATTCCTACGAAAGTTAAATGTTACAAAGAATTATTAATAATTTGATTATCAAGGTGTTATCGTAAATAATATGATTTATTGATACAAGTATATACAAAATAAATATTTATAAAATATGGATAAATTATATAAAGAGATTTGTTTTTAAATGTTTATTTTAACTAAAAATATGTTTAATGTGTTTATATATATTTTCATTATAAATAAAGATTTCTTTATAAGTAAATGTCGTAAATAATAATGGATAAATAATAAATAATAATATTTATATAAAATATGATCTTGTATAAACTACGTAAGCTATATTTTTAATATGTGAATTAACAAAGATATATTAGGTATTCTAAACTAAAACTTCATTAAAATATTTATTAAAACATTTTTAAACCTTTTAATTATCTAATAATATATGTGTTTGCATATAATATATACATATATATAGCGTGTAACCAAAGTTCGAAAAAATATTCGGTTCATGCCGGTCTTATAAATAGATTGGTTTATTAATATATTTATATTATAAATTAATTCATTTAAATGAATTAAAAAGATTTAAAAATAAAATTCATACAAAAACAGGCTGGGGGAATCGAACCTGCGACCCCCAGCCGCATCTGGGTTTTAACTTTAACGCAGACAGCCAACTGTGCTACTCAACCAACTGATTAAAACATAAGAGTTAATGTATTTAAACAAGCAGACTATAAAACCCAATTTACCAAGAACCCTAAAAATCACGATTGATTATCCGTTCAATGTTTATTCAATTGTTGTTAGGGCTTTGCTAAAACGATTAATGGCGATCAATAGCATGTATTTAATTACCTGTTTGGTTAGCGAATTGATTGTGAACAGTGAAAGGATGGCCGACGGACAAAACGGAACACGAAAAGCA